>NW_009928053.1:782-1513 GCF_000696875.1 Nestor notabilis | reverse complement strand
TTGATCCTGCAGGACAGTGAGCCCCAAGGGGTGGCTGTGTCTTGCAGGGGGTAACATGCACCCGTTGGGAAACGGGGAAGATGCTCAGTGCTTGGGTAGGGGGTATTCCCAGCAGGGATACAGATCCTCTCACCCCTCTCTCCAGATATTGGGGATGGCCCCACTCTGGGGGATGCTTGGAAGAGAGGCCCCCTGTATCACAGAGGATAACCTCAGTGCAGGGGGGTGTTGAGCACCCCCTCTACCCAGGCACAAAGGGGTCCTTGTCGGTGCTTCCCCAGGTGCAATAGGGGCAGATAAAAGGCACTAAGCTGAGCCCGGCCAGTCCCAGCTGAAATCACTAAACCAATTAAATCAATACAAATAAAAACAAGGCAGAAGCTGCTCCCTCCCTTCTGAGGAAGTAGGAGTCGTCATCCCTCGCTCCCTGCTCTGGCATGCACCGACTTCGTCTGGTCTCTGTGGCAGTCCTGGCATGCGGTGAGTTTGCTGGGTGGCTGCAGCGAGGGGGTGAGGCATGGGGCAGGGGGGGATGCATTTAAGAGTCCTGATGTCTTATTTAAGAGGGAGGCAGCACACTCCTTGCTTGGCCTGAGAGGGGTTGTCCCCTCCAGGCATCGCATCCCAGCGCTGCTGAACAGCGGTGGCTTAGGGATTATATGTGTATATATATATAAAATATATCTGTATAAATGTCTCTATTATATGTGTATATAGAAAAGGGGTTTTCC
>NW_009928053.1:349-754 GCF_000696875.1 Nestor notabilis | reverse complement strand
CCTTCCTCTCCCACTTTGGGCTGCTGCAAAGCGGGCCGGCATTTCTGCTGCGCTCCCCGAGCAGCGCAATTATTTGATCTGCAGATGTAAGAGGAATTTATTGTAACAACAAATATAGTGATGTCAAACCCCAACCTTGGATTAAAGCCGGCAGCCAAAGGGGAAGTGTATTAATTTCAAACAGCATCAGAGGCCAGTGCCTATTAGGACGAGCTATTCTTCAGACCCCCCCATCAGGATTAATCATTGGGAGTTAATTTGAAGCTCAGACAAGTTGCTGTTAATTTAGTGCAGGGAGGACGGGATGGAATAAAAAGCTGAGGTGCTGGCCGGGCCTCCTGGGTCTCATTAATCAGCGAGCTGAGACGGCCTGGCTTGATTACAATTTGCAAAAAAATTCATTAG
>NW_009928053.1:0-221 GCF_000696875.1 Nestor notabilis | reverse complement strand
CCGCCCCCCCCGCTTGTTTATCTCCTTCTCCTCCGGCCCGGGAGCTCCCCCCTTCCAGCCCCTAAGCCCCGTTCCTGGGGAAGGGGGGCTGGCAATGGGGGACCCCAGCCCGCGGAGCAAATAACTTTCCTGTGCCCAGGGCAGATGTAGAGGGAGGGATGCCCCGCGGTGGGGTGAGGTGGTGAGGAGCAGCTGCTCCTCCCTAAATTACAACACCCCAC
>NW_009928052.1:3816-6382 GCF_000696875.1 Nestor notabilis | reverse complement strand
AGAGTGACAGCTAATGGCACAAATAATCCCACACGCTGCGAGAAACCGCTCCCCGAGCCAGCAGCAACTGACTCTTGAAGGCGCGGGGTAGCTCCTGTGCCACCGAACTCCCCTTCCCCAGCCACCATGTGCCCCGGCCTTTGCTCTGGAGCTCTGTCCGTCTCCTGGCCATCCTCATCCTCCAGCAGGTGATGCTCTGCCTGCCCTGTTGGCCTCAGGATGGACACAAACTCCTGTGGTGGGTGATAAAGGCCCACATGAGGCTTTTTGCCCACTCTGTGCATTGGTGTGTGTGCCCATTGCATTTCAGCTGCCAGATCAACGTGTGCTTCCGGCTCACTCCCATCCCATGGGATGAGGCTTTCCAACCCATGGTGGTTCTCCTGCACCATGCAAGGCTCTGGGTCATGGACCTCGAAGGGTGCCAGGAGCAGAGGCAGGAGCCTCGAGGCAGTGCAGCCTTCCCCTGCCTCCTCCCATGATGGGGCTGGCTGTGGCTGCCTCAAAAGCCTGTGTCTCTTATGCCACCTGGCCCTGCCCCAGCAGGAACAAAGCACCCTGTTTATTCATCCACAGGGAGCAGGCAGTGTCGCAACAACTGCCTTTTCCTTCCCCTCCATCACCACCCAAGAGCGGGGGCTGCATATGGGTGGGCACCTCCCTGCATGCCAGTTCCTGGCTCTAATGCCTTGGCACTGTGGACATCTCCTCTGTGCTGTCCCTCCAGCACAGCCATTGCAGCCTTCCCAAGGAGGATGGATGGTGCTGGGACACTGCCAGGAGCCGGGCAGCCCCCAGCCCATATTGGCTGCCTTCTCACCACCCCATCCGGGTTTCACCTCCAGTGAGTGCTGTTCATCTCCCAGTGGCCCCAGCAGCTCTCATCGGGAAGCTGCAGCAATCTGGGGGTGCTGGATGAATGTGGGTGAGGAGCAGCCAGGCCAGGGCTCTTTGCAGCAGCTGCAGCCCCCACTCAGCAGCAGTATTGGGGCGTAAAGACACCCAAAACACATCTTTGGGCTGTGGGGCCCATAGGAGCTGTGAAGATGCTGCCCAGGATGATCAGGTGCCCACCAGTCAGCAGTGCCCTAGTGCAGTGTGACACGTTCTGGGGAGGTAGGTTATCCCTGGGGCTCAAACCCCTCTGTGGAGGCTGGGGAGGAGGCAGGGGGGTGCCGTGAGTGGCCTGATTTATTCATGGAGACGGATAATTACAGCTCTTTCATCATCTGTCAGGCAGACGGGCCCGGCAGAGCCTTTACAACACATTTCTGGCTCCCCATCTCAGCCCATAAATCTCTCCAGCACACGGTGATAAATCAGCAGGGGCTGAGGGAGCAGGGCCTGGGTGGGCGTTCCTGCTGGCCTCCCACCCTGTAATGGGCACCTAGGTAGGAAGTGTCCAGGATGAGGTGGGGACGGCCCAGCGGGATGCACTAATTACAGGCGGCGGGTGGCATTCTATGTCCCGTGATTTACGGTCTGGCCTTGCCTGCTTCCGAGAGCTGGGGCTGGATCCCTGCAGGGCCAGAGCTGGGATGCTGGGAACCCCCAGCAGCACTTCCTTGGGGCTTTGGGCAGGATGGGAACTGCTGCCTGCTCTCTGCCCCTGCCTCTGCACAGCAGAGACTGGATTTGTGCCCAGCTCAGTCACCTCCATGTCTGCTTTGTACTGCACCCCTCTACCAGCAAAACCACCCCCACAGCAGGGATACATCCTGCTTAGCTGGGGTTTGGACAGACGTATCCCTAAGTGGGGCTAGCATGCACATCTGCTGGCATTCAAGCATCCCAAAGAGCCCCTTGGTCCTGAGCTGAGCTCACTGGGTAAGTCAGTGGTTGGAGGAGCATCCACTCCTGGGCAGAACAAGACTAGGTGGCCAGAAGACTGCTGGAGAGAACAAGGGAGCCATAGTGAGCACAGGTGAGTGCTCAGAAACATGTGCAAGCTTCACCTCCCTTTGAAGTCCTGCTGCCTGGTCCTCCCCTCTCCCCGAGGCCCTGGCTCCTGATTTATTGGGTTCCTGGAGCAGAGGCACCTAAATTAGCTCCAACTTCAAAGAACCAAGAAAGGAGAAGGGCAATAGACAAATAGTCCCCCCCTAATTGTGGCTATTGATCAAATGTGAGCTGGGACAATCAGATAGGAAGGCATGGATCAAGGCTTTCTCCCAGGGTTCCAGTTTTGCACCAGTCACCCCAACAATTTGTCAGACCCATTCCTGGGCCATTTTTCATAGCATTACCCCTTGCACAGGAAGGCATTTAGCAACTGCTTGCGAATGAAACGATGGGCAAACACACATGGTGGTCAGGGGAACAGGGACTTGGCCCTCCCCATGGCATCCGGACCTGTTGCACCTGGCAAGTCCTTGCGTCCCACCAGCTTGGGGATGGATGCAGGGAACAAGGAGCTGCTTTCAGCATCCTCTTCCCCAGAGTAAGTGCAGGGCAGGCCCAGCAGTACCGGCCCAGACAGCTCTGCCCCCAGGCTCCTGCTTTCTGCTGGGAAAAGACAGGAAGGCTTTGGAGGCAGGTAGCACTTTAGCTCTTTTATCACCTGCCC
>NW_009928052.1:3138-3753 GCF_000696875.1 Nestor notabilis | reverse complement strand
TGCCTGCTCGGGCACCCACCTACCTCCAGGCCCACAAGGGATGCTCCCTGGGGTGCAGCTGCGTGGAGCCGCCTAAGCCACTGTCTCGAAGGCAGCTCAGTGCTCTAGCCCCGTTCCTGGGGCAGGAGTCATTTTGTCTTCTCCTGTACCCAGGCACAGGACTCACCGCTCTCCTCAGCAACCTCATTGCTCCATGCCTCAGTTTCCCCTAGCTGGGAAATAAGAGATGCTGCAGCACCAGTGAGTGTGGGGGAGCAGAGCCCAAGCCCCATGCCAGAGTGGTTCTGTCCCATAGCACCATATAAAAGCCAGGAATGGCCTGTTCCTGGCTCACCCAGCAGAGGAGAGGACAGAGCAGCAAAGGAACTCCTGCATTGCCCAAACTCTTAGAAGAGACTAAAGCAGTCACTGCAGTGTGTGCTTGGAAGAAGTGCTTCCCCCTGTGAGCATCCCACCGCAATCTCTGGGCACCCCAGCACTGGTGCCCCGCGGTCCATCCCAGCACCATGCTCAGGAGCATCCCTGAGTGCAGAGGCCAGGCCGGACTCGCCCTATGCCCCTGGGCCAGGCAGCACACCGGCAGGCAGGGGAAGCGAGGAGGGGCGGGAGGGCGGC
>NW_009928052.1:306-3038 GCF_000696875.1 Nestor notabilis | reverse complement strand
ATGGCCGTGTCTGGAGCAGCCATGGGGAAAGGCACAGATCCAGAGCCCGACAGCTCGGAAGAGGAGCTGGAAGCAGGGAGCACACCCCAGGCATGCTATGGGCAGGGACTGTGGGTTTCCCAAGGCAGGGAAGCAGCCGCCTGCCTGGGTGATGCTGAAAGGATGAAGGTGAGGAAGAGGAGCAGGCCAGTGCGCTCCAAAGCCAGGAGGATGGCTGCCAACGTCAGAGAGCGCAAGAGGATCCTGGACTACAACCAAGCCTTCAATGCCCTTCGGCTGGCCCTCAAACACGACCTCGGTGGCAAAAGGCTTTCTAAAATCGCTACCCTGAGGCGAGCCATCAACAGGATCACGGCTCTGTCCCTGTCCCTGCACGGTGCCGGGTGCTGCTGGCACCCCGAGTGCCGCGGCGGGGCTGGGGTCCCTGCGCAGGAGCCCAGGGTGAAGCCCAGCCGTCCCCAGCTCCCATGGGAGCCTGGTTCCACAGCCGGCTTGCAGCACTGCCCTCCATCCCCTCTCTACACTGGGATTTCCCCCGAGAGGAAGCTCCATCACTATGAGAGCCCGAAGGAGGACCGCTCCATGCCCAGCCCTGCCTATTGCTCCAGTGGGACCCACCACCCTGGGCTGCGAGGCGCCTGTCAGCAGAGATACACAGGCAGCCTGCAAGACCCCCTGGCTGGAGCCATCCCCTGGCAGCTGGGCTATTGCCAGAGCTGGGGACACCAGCAGTGCCTCCCCATCCACTGACCCGCAGGGCTGGGGTGGAGAGATGGTGCCGGGAAGGTAATGGATCCAGAGGACAAATGGGGGAGCGGGAAGGGACTGTTGTATGAGAGAGAAGCGCAGCAGGATGCAGAGCTCAGCTGTGGTGAAGGTGAGAGCTGTGAGCCCCCGACATGCCGTATGGGACCCCGGCACTGCCTGGCTGTGGGTCTCTGCTCTGTGGGAACACTGGGGAAGGTGGAAAGTCCTCTGGAAGTGCCAGCTCCGTGTTTCTTGTTGTGAGGTCTCACAGTTGCTGGTTGTTGCTGTTATTTATTCTGTCTTGCTTGGGAGAAAACATGGCTTATAAACCCAGCACTGCAGCACTGGTGTTAATACATGTGGGGTGGACAGATGGGCTGTGGGGATCACACTAAAGCCTCTGGCTGGCTGGTTGCTCTGGCTCCCACCGGGGAAGGAGGGGAGCAGAACCAGGGGAAGGTTAGTGCCCTGGGACTTTGGATGCTAAGCTCATTGGTACCAATGTGCCCAGCAGATTTGTGAGGCTGGGAGGGGAGGCAGATGTCAGCTTTCATAAAACCCGCCCATCTGTCTGCAGTTTCTCTCTGATTGTGGTAAAGGGGACTCTGGTGGGACAGGCTGATAGAGTGCTCCTGGATGGACTCAGCAGTGGGGAGGAAGGGGGTATTTTATTAAAAAGGCCCCTTCCCTCTGGCTTAGAGAGCTCGGACTGGCCAGGATGCTGGGAGGGCTCCCGCAGCCGTGAATTGCTGCAGGAATTAGGCGGGTTTTACAGCCACACACATCACAGCCGGCAGATTCTTGGATAGGGCAAATTACACTGTGTGTTTCCTGCAGTGCTGAGCCCCCGCAGAGCTCCTCCAGCCCTGCTGCTCCCTTCCCAGTGCTCCCAGCCGAGCTCCAGCACTGCCTGCCAGCACACCGAGGGCAGTCTGAGCTCTTTGACTGGGGGGGGGAACATTTCAACCATGGAATATGAGATGGAACAACATCTCAATCCTCCGCTCCCAAGTGCCAGCCCCTCCCCAGGGTCTCCTCCTCCTCCCTTAATCCCCAGGTGGGACAAGGGAGCTGGGCAATGAGCAGAGGAAAGCTAGCAGCAGCCAGGAGAGAGAGCTCTTTGCTCAGCAAAGGAGCCTCTTTAAAGTGCTGACGGTGTCAGGCATCTTGGCTTTAATCTCCAACAGATGTTCCCGTTGCCAAGAGAAGGCCTGCTGTGATGTCCACTGAAGGAATCCTGCTTCTCCCAACAGCATCCCTGCTCTAGGTGGCTTTCCTTGCTTTGGGTGCCCTTCTCAGCACATGCACCTGCTCTGTCAGCACCCATCACATGGGGAGGGAGGGTCCAGCAATACCATCATTCAGAGAAGGTTTAGATGAAACCCAGCTCTGAGACATGAACTACTCTCCCCACCCAAACTTACATCTCCAGGTTTTACCCTCAACTCTGGCGGTCACTCCAACTGAGACAGATGGAAGCAGATGGCCAGAGAGGAGCAGGGAGGGAGGCATAACCCCATGGGACCTCCCAAAGCAGGGTCACCCCACTGCTCTCCGGTTCACATTAAGGAAATGCAGGTCCTAATTCAGGCTGGAGGATGGGATAACTCCCAGGGTTGGGAGGGGGCAGCAGCCCGGCAGGGGCTGGGCAGGGCTGGGCAGCAGACACCAGCTCCTTGGGCACCTCTTGGAGAGGCAGAGGGTGCTGGGTGTGTCTCGTAGATGGCGTTTAACTGCCAGGGAAATCCCTGACAAATTTGGGATTGAGGCATGATACAGAACGGGTGGAAAACATCCATCTTTGCCAGCCATCCAGCCATGTAGGGTTTTTTAACCTCCCTCTTGCCCCTCACAGCACGCCCTGCTCCAAGAATGTTGTTATTTGCTTTACAGGATGTAAGCTACCCCTGCACTAGCACCCTTTCTCCTTTGCAGGTCAGGAACACACAGATTTGGTGTCCATGCCTGCAGCCGCTGTGTCTCCA
>NW_009928052.1:0-205 GCF_000696875.1 Nestor notabilis | reverse complement strand
CCCCCGGCTCCCCAGACCCCACCCCACCCCGGCCACCCCCTGCCTGCGCGGGGGACGGGGCAGCTCCAGCCCCTCCCCTCAGCCATGAGGGGTTTGTGGCTCTGGTCTTTGTCGCATGTCCCCCACCCGCTTGGCGAAAGGCTTGCGGACAGGAGAGCCGCAGGGGCGTGTGCACCGGCACCCGGCACAGACCTGCCCTCGGCAG
>NW_009928051.1:2229-2528 GCF_000696875.1 Nestor notabilis | reverse complement strand
TGGCAGCCGGGAGGGAGCTTGGGGGAGGAGACTGGGCACATACACACACACTCACACCCTGCCCAATGGGTGACCAATGCAGATAAATGAGGGTCAGTGGGCTCATCCTGGTGATGCATCTTCTCCCCATCGCCTGAGGAACTGGAGGTCCTTCGCCTTGTGAGCCCTTGTCCCCCCTAGTGGGGTGTCCCAAGGCAACTGCTAGTCCAAGGGCAGCGGGTGGTGGTTCACCTTCCAGACTGATCCCAGTGACCACGGGCGCAGGGAGACAGCCTGGGCCTGGACGGTCCTTGCTGTCC
>NW_009928051.1:1915-2123 GCF_000696875.1 Nestor notabilis | reverse complement strand
TGAGATCTGCTGGTGGAGCCCCTGTTGAGGGGGATTCTTCATGCACAGGTGCCAAGTGGAGGGACACAGGTGGGTGGGGGTACCCACATCATGGGGTACTTAGTGGGGTGTCCCAGCTCACCCTGCAACCACTGGCAATCCTGTGCTGTGGCAGACCTGGCCCCTTGGGCCTCCCTTGTCCGTGGGGTCTGTCCCTCCTGGCTACCCA
>NW_009928051.1:0-1673 GCF_000696875.1 Nestor notabilis | reverse complement strand
AGGGGGCTGTCGCCGCGGCAACCGCCGTCGCCTAGCGCCGGCTGTCTCCCGGTAACCCGTCGCCTAGCAATGGGGGATTTCACAGCTCGGGATGAAGAGTTGAAAGTTATTTTTAGCCCGGGCTGTGAATCAATAGGCAGCTCCATTCGCCACCCCGTAGGATGCACGCGCGGGGCCTTGCTATAGTGGTGGCAGGGGTCTGCCATGGGGACCACATGGCCTGGCTGGCCTGGGGTCACCGCCCTGGCACAGCCCGCCCAGGGACACCCAGGGCTCAGCCTCTCTGGGTCCCCCGCAGTGCCCTCCATAGGGCTTGGATCCCCTGGACCTCCCCCACCAAGGATCTGACACTCCCCAGGCCCCACGCAGGAGAGAGTGGGTGAGGGCAGGGGACCAAATGGACCATTGCCTTGCTGTTGGGACCCTCATCTCACTGTGGGGGTCCTCTTTCAGCTGTGAGGATCCTCATCCAGCTGCTGGGAGACTCATCCTGCCATGGGGACCTGCTCCCACTAGTGTAGTCCCCCACTATTCCACAAGGGATGTGGACATCCTTTGCCATGGGGACACCCTCCTTGCCATGGGAATCCTCTTTATACTGTGGGGACCTTTGCCTTGACATGAGGATCCCTCCTGCCCATTGCACCCTTGCCCTGCCACAGGGACCCCCATCTTGCCATGGGAACCCCCACCTTGCCATGAGGATACCAGCCTTGAAAAGGGGATCCTCACCTTGCCATGAGGACTCTCGTCTTGCCATGGAGATCCCCTTTGCTGTGGGGACCCTTGCCCTGACATATGGACACCCTCTTTACCTTGGGGACTACTGCCTTGCCATGGGGACTCTCACCCCATGCTTCCTGTCCTGACAGGCTCCCTGAGCTCCTCCAGCCTCTTCAGGGCTCATGCCTGCCCTCAGGGACACCAGTCTGGGGGTCCAGATGATCAGGGGTAGCGGGGGGAGATGAAGCCTGCTCAGCACCCAGGTTCCATGGGGGAGGACTGGGGGTATCCCTGCATGGCCCCGGTGTTGGGCTGGGCGTTGAGGTGAGGCTCCTCAGCTATTTTTGAACGATGAGGTGGGTGCCTAGCACAGCTGCATCTCCTTTGGGTGCTCAGCTGAGCTCCCACGCAGCCGTGGGAGGCCAGGCAGCGGGATGCAGACTCTGGCACGCCGAGAAGTGTGGTCCCCCAGCCTCTGAGCAGCTCCTCCTGAGTCTCCTTTCTGCCTTTCTAGGAGGCCTTTTGCCTCTGGACCCTGCCCTGCTGTCACCCACCCACAGCACAGGAGCACCCAGGGCCTCTTGGGCCCATTGGTGGGAGACACCCCATCCTGGAGCACATGTTCAATGCTGAGGCAGAGCTGGAGCTGCCAGTGGGTCCAGATGAGACCATGGGAATGGCCAGGGTGGGAAGGTCTCTCCTGTGGATGAAGGCTGGGAGAGGTGGGGTGGGTGAGCCTGGAGAAGACATTCTGGAGCCCATCAGCATGTGAGGGGCTGGTCGGGACGATGGAGATGGGAGAAGAGTGACAGCTTTAGGCTGGAAAAGGGTGGATTTAGGTTGGATATAAGGCAAGAATACGGGGCATGGGGGAACTGCCTCCTTGCCTGGGGGAAATGTCCATGTCCAGGGCAGGGCTTGGACCAGGGGATCCGTGAAAGCATTATTGG
>NW_009928050.1:0-6791 GCF_000696875.1 Nestor notabilis | reverse complement strand
TTGCCGGCTGGGCTTGAACCACGACAAAGCTTAAACAGCTTGTTTTGAAGACGTACAGAAATTGCCTTAAATGATAGGAAACAAATCACTGCATGTATAAATTCTTCTTTTGTGCACCTAGAGAATTAATGGAGATATTATGAGTTTATTGCTTATCCATCCCCCAACTGACTCCTTGCTGGGCTCTCTCCTGGGGAGTCACATGCCATCAACATTGCTGTTCATCAGTGTGTGAGTGAGAACACCTGCTGTGTGTGCACAGGAGAACCCTGATGAGCATCAGTCTTCCCCTGATGCTGGAAGAAAAGAACTGTCCCTCCTGACAGAGAATTCAGGTGGTACTAATTACACTGCTTGCTAACTGTCTTCTTTATGGCCATAGCACAAATGTAGGCACTGTGGAAGCTGTAAGAAACATAGGCAAAGGAACAATATTTTTAAACTATGAGTAGTATTGTTTTGACATTGCTTTTTGTCTGGGTTTTATATGAAAAGCAGAAGCCAAGAAAATAGGGAAAGGATGGAACACAAATATATTTAGACTTGGTTCAGGTCCATTTAAACATAAAAGTTGAATTGAACTGGAAAACTAGGAATATTCTTTAAAATGTGAAAATAAGAAAAAATCTTTGTATGATGACAATGCCATTGTATCTTTACTGCGAGGGTGGTGAGGTACCAGCACTCATTGTCCAGAGAAGCTGTGGCTGCCCCATCCCTGGAAGAGTTCCAGGCCAGGGTAGATGTGGCTTTGAGCAACCTTGTCTAGTGGAAGGTGTTCCTGCTCATGTCAAGGGCAGTGGAACTAGATGATATTTAAGTTTCCTTACAATCCACACCATTCTATGATTCTATTCTAAATAACAAGTATATCTAGCCAACAGCTTAAATTTGGTGAGCTGATCTTACAACCTTAGTGATAGGGATGGGCTTTTTGCTTAATCGCACTGACAGGTTAAATAGTTTCACTTGGGTATATATAGAGAGATTGTTAAAGGCTACTCCAACTACTGATGCCACAAATATGCTTGACTTTTTCTTGAATTATAAGACGATTTATAACAACATAATAAATGACTGCATTTGACATTTAGAAATATACATTGAGCAATCAGTGACTGGAAGTAAGATTATACTGAAGATGGCTAATATATCTTGTGTTGCAATAATGAAAACACAGTAAAAATACTGCCTCCCCTGCCGAGTTTTTCCCTGTCATCTAGTAATAATCAGAGCAGAGTGGCAACATATAGCTCTCCCTTCTGACCTTACTTTGCAATAAGAACCATCCAACTGGGATGATAATGATAGCACAGGTACAGAAGAGGAAAATAGTGAAAAATCGTAAAGCAAAGGTAGCAAATGTCAAACTGACAAGACATTTATGTATCACAAAGCCCATAAAGGAAAATGTCTTGTCTTACTAAATCTGCCTCTTCCACTACAGCATATATCTTTAAAGAGCATTGACTGCTGCTGCACACTAGACTAGCAAAGGAACTCAACTGTAACTGTATGGTGTATCTGAAATTGCTCATTGCAAATGAAAATTACTTTGGTCAGAAAGACTGATAGGTATGCTATTAAACAATATAATAAAATCTATTCCTTTCCTTCACCAGCCATGTTTTTCTGAGAAGCAGCTTCATAGAAGGTAAGCACAATCCTGTCTCTCATATTCAACTAAGAAATCAATTATAGCTACTCATTATGCAAAACATGTTGTATTTTAATACACTGTCAGAAGCAAGTAAGTAATACTATTTGATTTCCAAAATTAAATGCAAGAGAAAAAAGTGCAGTTGAAGTAGCACTGTTCTGTAAAGTTCATACAATGCAATTTGACCCTGATGTGTTCTACACCACCAACTTAATTTCAGATTTTCAAAATTCATGGTAACAAAATTCAGGATAACTATATGGTTGACAACATCAGCGATAGCATTTCCCATTGTGGATTTTTGTTGGAAAACTAACTTTACAGCAGGTACTCTCCACATTCATTTAAAATATATCTGTGTTTAGGGAAATATTTTGTTACATTATGTCATCATTAATGCTCTTGATCTGATTATCTTCCAAATGTGAGCCCAACAACAGTATAAACAATATCTGCAAATTTCAAAGAATATTTATCTTCAATTTATCTTCAATTTGAGACCCACCAAAACCTGGTGTCTACTCAAATATACAGTCCTCCTGGAAACTTTTAATTTGTATTGAAAGATGCAATACATCTTTCATCAAGCAAATACCATGAGATTTCCTCCAGTCACAACCTCCTTTCTGAAGTCAGGAAAAGATTCCAACCTGCTATTTACTCCAATTATCCAGAAAGTTATTGTAAATTTCACTCCTAGTGATTTCAGTAAAAAAAAAAAAAAAAAAAAAAGAACTTAGGAGGCATTTTACAATGGCTGTAGTCAAGTGTAACTGTTTTTCCAGGTATCCTTTACAGTCATCGGAAGCATTGTGGGGTTTATGGTTTTTTTGAGAGCGAGAGTGATGCTGGGAAATCTTTATTCAGGTGCTCCAAGAAGAACCTCTTTTTCCCTTTCTGTTGACCACAGAAAAGCCTAAAGACATTAGCATTTATAGTTCAAAAGTACTTCACAAAAAGCGTCTATCATTTCACATTACCAAATCTGACATTAATTTTATTCAAGTTTGTTTATTTAGGTTGATGCTAAGGGAAAACAAATACAAAACCAACAACAAACTATAAACATGGGTTTGACTTAACAAAGTTCTTAAACTCCTGCATATCTTAATTTGGACTGAAGCACAAAACCAAGAATTTAAGTTACGGTCTAGTTACTTAGTTGACAATTTTGTCAAGAAAAGCCTTACTCAGAATAGACTAGCTTTTAATTATTATAAGCTAATAATCATATGTGTTTTTAGATTATTAGTGAATTAATTCAAGATTAAAAGACTGTATATTCAGGGAGAAAAGGCTGGAGATTTCCTAGAGAAGGGTAGTTGCTGCACTTACTGCAACAGAAGAAAGGTTGCCCTCTTGGGTGTCAGCAGAGAAAAAAAAGTAAAATGGAAACTTGCATGTCAGGGTCCCACATTTTGTTCTGGAAAATGCCACACAATAAAAAGCACATTTAAAGCATAGCAGGCTTGTTGAATGTTCCGCACATTGACTTGGAACAATAGACTGTTTATACCACAACACTGAACAGAACTAGGTCACTGACTCAATTGCTCACTGTGAGAGACTGAAATCTCTGAAATCAGACTCCACTGTCCATTGTCTCAAAGACTGGTCTGAGAAGCTGAGATAGAATTCCACCTATCTTTTGTCTCAAGGAGTTGAGATAAGACTCCAATATCCATTACCTGGGAGAAGGGTGTGAGGAGCTGAACTGGGACTCCACCCTCCATTGTCTAAGGGATGAGTGGGAAAGAGCTAAATCTTTTGGTCCATTACCTCGAAGACTGGCGTGAGGAATTGTTAACCATTATCCCAAGAACTGCTGCAGACACCTGTGTGTGTGTTTGCAGACACATGTAGCTGAAGAGCTGGCTGCAAGACCAGGAAAACTGGCCCACCAGGAACGTGTAATAAGTGACATGAGGAACAGAGGTACTCCCCCCAGCTCATTATAAAAGGGGAAAAGGGTAATCACCAAGAGGCACATTGCCAGGGAGCCATTGCCATGATGATGACTCCAGAAGGACACCTCCCTGAGGACACTCTCCACCAATGACTACTATGGACCCTGAGGGACACCCTCCAGGAGACATCGACATGAGGGCAACTCCCATCAGGACACCTCCAAGGGTACCTTAAAGGGAGCAACTCCAGAAGGGCACCTCCACAAGAACAATCACCTCTGATGACTACTGTGGACTCTTGGGGGCCACTCTGCTCCGATAATAACTACGAACCCTGAAGGACTCCCACCACTTTTGACGATAGATCCCTGGGACACCACTGGATCCATGGTGGTGACTTTCTCTCTCTCTGCACCCTGAATTCTTGCTTCATTTTCTACCTTCTTTCCAATCTGTCCTATCGCTACCCCCTTTATTACAATAATTTCCCTTTTTTATAATAATTGTCTTTTGTCTATAAACCAAGTAATCAATTATGGTACTTGACCCTATTTGTGTTTTAATTTCACTCTTGGGATCACTAACTGAAACAGGGTCTGAGACTGGGGTTTTCTCCAATCAACTCTGACATTCATCTGCCTCAGTCCTACTATGTAACAGCTACCAGTTTCTTTCTGTGACTTTCGCCAAACATATTCTTGAGACAATGCCCAGGTACCAGACAAGAATACCAGGTACCTTGAATCCTTCTCAATGCACAGTATGTAAAAATACCAATCACCTTTGATCTCTCCATCCTACACATCCTGGAATGAAAACAGCACACAGAAAATAATAATTATATACTACAGTTCCAGGAGCATCATATGTAGCCCAGAAGGCCAAATGCAATGCAGTGTAGACATTGTCTCTTGCCCCTATGATAATCAGTTGGCCAGTGCTCAGTCTCACACCCTAGCACTGTTTTATTCACCAGTAATTATAATAGTCAAAGTGTCTTCATACAAACTACACATTGTCATAAATCTTCAAAATTCTCTTGCTTCCTAAACAATGAAAATCTTAAATTCATTTTCTGGTAGGAAAGGGAGTGTGTTACGACCTACATAGATATACATAGAGTAAAAGGTGACTTATGAAGTGGTCATATGTACAGTTAATCCTTATCTACGCTGAATAGGGATATTACTAACATGTATGCTTTCTCTCATCTTCTATCTATCTATCTGTTTTATTCTCAGTGCAACCTATATTGAAGCAATATCCTTTGTCAGTATTTTTTACTGATTTTTTTTTTACGCCATGCAAAACAAAGGATCCAGCAAAAAACCTTCTGTGTGAAGGTTATTAGAAGAAGACAGACCAAAGAATAGAACTGTCATTTGCTAATGAAGAGGTCAAGACAAACTCCAGTTTTCCAAAGTTTGTTTTTTTGTTTTATTTTCTTCCCACCTATTATACAGGCAGAGTCTGTTATTCCAGGAGTCATTGGAGAACATGATAAGCAGTTGTCTGATACGTTGTCCTTTACTGCCTCAGGTGCTTCTTTGACAGGTTGTTTTCAGGTTGCAGTTGAAAATACAGTTTAAGATTTAGCAGAGTAACAGCAGCTTTTTGTTACTAAGAGGATATTTCAAATGTTTCAAGTTTTAGTTTGAAATACTGCATTTTATAACCTTATTGAATAGACAAGCTAAAGCTGCATTAACCAACAGATAGTGTATGAAATAAATACCCTTTTCTACTGCAGTGTTCTAAGATACTGAGTTTAGCCTGAGGTAACCAAATAGACAATGTTTAGCTGCTAGTTTCAGTTGCTTTTTGAGATTATGTATTGAATTAGCCCCTCAAAATGTATTCTTTTAAAGGATTAAAAAATAGAAAAAACCCCTATCAATTAAATTCAGAGAATAGAATTATGAATAGAATGGAATTATATTATCTCTGTCATAGAATTTTTTTTTTTTTAAATGAGAGCTTGAGTGGCAGAGTGACACTAGTTTAGAAGATGTTTATAAGCAGCAGAAACACCCAGGAAGACCACAAAACATATCAAGGGAACATGACTGTTGTCAACCTTAACAGGTTTCAAACATGCAGAAACTATCTTAAACAGGATTTATGTAGACGCATCATAGGTAAGTGGAACTACAGGCTACAGGTAGATGCCTTAGCCTGCTTATTGTATGAAAATAGGTGAATTATCAAAGAGAAGTGACTCCCATTAGACACCATCATAGAGATGGTTCACGGAGAGCCAGACTGTGCTTTTTTACAACAATATTTTTTGAAACTAGAAAGTCTGTAACACCATTATCTATCTTTCTCTGTCTTAGTATTTCTAAAATAAAGATATTATTTACGCAAATTCAGAGGAATGTAGTTCACTTATTCCTTCATTTCCCAATACTTTTAAAATACTTTATATTTAAGAAATAAAAAGAAACCTAAATAGTAAAGAATAAAACAGGAACCACTAGAAATCTGTATCATAGAATCATAGAATGGTTAAGAGTAGAAGGGACCTTAAATATCACCTAGTTCCAGGGCCCCTGGAACACCTCCCACTAGACCAGGTTGCTCAAAGTCACTTCCAGCCTGGCCTTGAACTCTTCCAGGGATGGGGCAGCCACAGCTTCTCTGGGCAACATGTGCTGGTACCTCACCACCTTCACAGTAAAGAGCTTCTTCCTAATATCTAACGTAAATTTACCCTCTTCCAGATTGAAGCCATTTGCCCTTGTCTTATCATTACATGCCCTTGTAAAATGTTCTGCTCCAGCTTTCTTGTAGGCCCCTTCAGATGTTAAGGCTGCTGCCTGGAGCCTTGCCTTCTTCAGTCTGAACAGCCCCAACTTTCTCAGCCTGTCTTCATAGGAGAGGTGCTCCAGCCCTCTGATCAACTTTGCGGCCTTCCTTTGGACTTGCTTCAACAACTCCATGTCCTTCTTATGTTGGGGATCACAGAGCTGAACATAATGCTCCAAGTGGGTTCTTACAAGAGCAGAGGGGCAGAATCACCTCCTTCAACCTGTTGGTCACACTTCTTTTGTTCCAGCCCAAAATATGATTGGCTTCCTGGGCTGCAAGAGTACACTGCCAGTTCATGCTGAGCTTCTTGTCATACAGAAGTTCCTTTCAGTAGCAAGGATTGGAAGACACATTCCATTTTGATTATGTTTACATATTTCACTGTGTTATTGTCCTGGGTTCAGCTACAGCAG
>NW_009928049.1:50576-57269 GCF_000696875.1 Nestor notabilis | reverse complement strand
CAGGTCAACCTGAGCGGCAGCACCGCCTGGGCCGGTGCGGGTTATGCCACATACGGTGGAAGACAACGTAATTCTTATTTTTTTAGCCTTTAAATATATGTGAAGGAGCAGTAGCAGTAGCCCGCCTGCAGGTAGGCTGAAACTATGCAACTGTCAGCCCAAAACATGAGGAGCTGTGCGTTAGTTTTGTTGCTCGTTTCATTGATTCGTTTGCAGGGCGAGGGCAAGCGTTGTTCTGTGGAGGGCTGATTGACGCCGTGGTGTGCTAAAGCTTTCGTATCCTTATGACTGGGAAATTTATTTTTAAACTCTTTCTACCTTTTTTTTGTTTTGTTTGGGTGTTTTTTGTTTTGTTTTTTTTTTTTGTTCCTGTGGTTTTCAGTGTATACTTTGCAACACTGAGGCTCCCTTTTCCTCTTAGCAAGTATGTGTTATTCTACGTGGCTGGTATCCAGCCCTTGTAGTCAGCTCCCATTGCCATGTGGTATTTTTCTTTCCTTCTTTTTTTTTTTTTTTTTCTTTTTTTCATCTTTTTAATCTTTATAAGGAAGGCTGTAACAGAAAATACTGATGACTCGTTAACTGTCTCCAAGTTACTTGCAAAGCAAAAGAAAGGTTCTTTCATCCCCTGTTTGCATGCAAGCAGATGGAGCTGAGCAAGCAACCTGCAGGTAGTGGGGACCTTAGCAGGTCGGACTCTGCTGTAGTGTGGCACTGGAAGCAAACTGCGTTCAGAAGCTGCTTGACCTTTATTCACTTCTTTTTGTAGGTGTTAGCCTTAAAACTGCCATTGAGACTAATTAAAACACTAATGCTTTCTAGTACAGCATCTCTGCCAGACTGTCTCATGAGATGTTTTCAGAATCAGTTGCAGGGCAGCTGCAGTAGGCCTAACAGAACTTTAGGTATAAAGTACAGCCCCTACTCTTCCAAAGAAAAAAGAAAAACCTGGCTTTGTTGTTGCTCTGTAAACGACCTGTGCTTTATCTGTTTGGTCCTCTGTATTTGGAGTATTGTGTTCTGTTTGAAGGAATGGTTAAATCTCTTGATACCAGTGCCGTAATTACGCAGGTGGGCAGGATCATCAGCACTCTGCCAACATGCTTGTTCTTTTTATAATTTTTCTGGATATGTATTTCAGCATAAGATCAAATCCTTTCTTAGAAAGAGTAGTCTCACTCTTTCTAAGAGTATACTCTTTCAAGAATATTCAAGCATTAAATATTCCTGAATACTTATTCTACCATCTGCTTTTTTTCCCCCTTTCACATGGATCTCATCTCAATTCGAGACTGCTCCCAGACATCTCTGAGTAGCTTAAGCTGATCCAAATGCAGGCTGTGCGCAGGAAAGGACGGTACCAACCTCTTCCTGACAGTTTGTTTCTGCCCTGCTACTCTGTAGAGAACCTCTGCACATGTGAAATACTCTGGCTGGGATTTCTAGACCTCATTTTAGAACAGCATAAAGGTCCAGGTGGTTCCAGATAAGAGGCTTTTGATTAACAAGCAATTGGACTCCCCTGGTATAACCATCTCTGAAGAACTGCATGCCTTCTGCGTAAGCTTTTCCTCATCTCTTGGTAAGATAAGCTCCTGCAGAGTTTTAGGAGCTCTTCTGCAGCAGGGAAGGAAAGAAATAACAGTGTAGCTCTAATGAGCCTTCATCTCTCAGCCTCAGAGGAGGAAACCAGCAATCTAAGTGACATGTGTTTGGGTTTAAGAGATCCTGACTGCAGATACCAGGGCTTGTTGCCCATCTTGTGCTATCTAGTCACTTTGTCTCAGAGGATGCAAATCAATACTCCATTATGCATAAGAGTTCCTCATAAGCTGCTGTGTGGCAGCAGTTGATGAGAATGGGTGAGTCCCATGGTTCACCATTTTCATAGCGACATAAAATAACAGTAGGTGTGATGCAAGCTTTTTGGGAGGAAGAAAGCCCTGAAACAGCAAGGTAAGGGAAATAAAGATGGATTATTACTATTTTGAAATTTTGTCTGTACAAAACATGCTTCTTTATGTAAATGCTTGAAAACTCAAATTTTTGGTGATAGTTACAGGCTGTATATGTGGAGTGGCACAAAAGATGGATCAAATGGATGAGATTAGAAGTATTGGAGCAGATAGTAAAAATGAGGATTTTGGATCTTCCAGCAAGAAAGAATAGGATATCATGGGGGTGAAAAGAACAGAGTGAGGATCTCTCAGAACTTCAGCAGGTTCTGTAAAAAGGCTGGGATCTGAGCAGCTGGCAGGTTGAATTTGGCACTGTGGCAGCTGTGTGGTGATTACTGAAGCAGAGAAGTAAGGGGAGACTTCCAGCTGAAGGGAAAACATAAAATTTTTTTTGGAAAAAACAACAACCAACCAACACCAGTCATTCCTTTCTGTGACAATTCAGTTTATCGACTTCCTGAACAGTTCCATCTGCCTAGCTGGGCAGTACTACAGTTACAGGTATCCCTAAAATGAAGGAATTTTCTTTAGTACTATTCATTTTGGAGAGGTGCTGCAATACAACTATGTTGCTTGCTGTTGAAGAGCAGAAAGCGTGTTTGTGTATTTCAAGTGCAGAAATTAATGTTAATTCTTTCTCAAAATATATTCCAGAGGTGAAGTCTGTTTCAGTCCTTGTTAGAGTGTGCGAGGTAGATCAAAGCTCTTGATTGTTATCTAAGGCTTCTTTTCAAAACATATGGTGGTTTATGGAGATGAATGCATCTGCTGTTGCAGCTACTGTGTTAATGTATGAAGTACTGTTAGTACAAAGGTCTTGGTTGTTAAGCCAGTGCTTAGTAGCATAAGTAAATGCATTGTTCAGCTCATTTTATGTAAGAGTTGATAGTATCCTTCAGCTGTGCTCTAGCATGTTTCTCATATGAGTCAGCATTGTGTAGTAATTAGTGTAAATACTTTATTTGGAAACTCTAAAAAACCTAGAAAGACACTGGAACAAAAAAGGGGAAATCAGGAGTCCGATCACACTGTTTCAATCAAAAGTTGGCTTCAGGTATACGAAGTTTCATATATTTTGTTGTATGAACTTTTGAACTGCTTCCCTGAGATGTGAGTAGAGTAGTAGTCTGTAGGTTAAATATGTTGTTCCTAAATGTAGAGTATGGATTGAAGTGCCTGTAAGAGTGATGTGCTGTGTCTCAGCCCTTTCTTGTGCAGTCTAGGGTTTTGGCGGCCAGATAACTTGCATGTTTGAAACTGGAATACACTGCTTAGAGGTGAATCAACTTTTCCACTGTTTACACTAGTTAGAAACCCCTAATGCAGGGAACCTCAAGTGCTACCTACTTGATGTGTAGCATAAGCAGAAAATAGGTGTGCAGGCTAGGGAGGAGTCAAGACTCCACTGCTCCATACTGCCCACGGGTAGTTACTTTGATGTCTTTGCTGTCTCTAAGGTCAGTTTGGAGCTGGTGAGCGTCTTTGCTGTCTCTAAGGTCAGTTTGGAGCTGGTGAGCTGCTGTGGTTTTCTCTTGTGGCAGTAGCGGCATTGCAATTTCTGCACTTCTGAGACTGAAGGTTTGCCGTGACTGACAAGTCAGCAGTGCTACAGTGGCTGTGTGCATGCTCTAATCTCTCTTGCTGTGGAGCAAACTACCTTGACAAAAAAAGTCCCTCTTGCTGCGCAAGAGGGAAGGAATATGTGCATGAAGAAATGTTACAGAGCGGTAAGCTTACTTGCAATAACTTTTTGTCATTCCTAAGACTTCAAGTGTGAGACATTGCACCACTTAAGAAGTCAAACTCTAAATGGACAGGTGAAGCTAATAAACTTGCAGAGGCATGCTGAAAAGAAGGTACCTCAGTAAACAAATCCTATGTGCCAAATTTATTTAAGGAAATACTTAATGAATGTTAGGAGCATGTTCATTGAAGTCTTCTTTTTAGTTTCTGGAAAAATGTCCCAAGTATTACTTAGCTAAATGGCACAGATTTTCTTGTGCAGCTAAGGATAGCATATAGATGCTTTAAACCTTGGAGATGGCCTTAATTAAAACAGAGATCCTTTTCCAGGAAGCACAGAACTATCTTGTTTTGATACACAGCCCATTATGAGTTGACCTTTGTAAGTATTTTCACTATTTTGTGAATTCCTGAAGTCTGACATCAAGAACAAATTGGTCTCTGTTAATACCTCTCATATACGTTAGAAGTGCTTTGTTTAGTTTTCTTTTCCTGGATTAGCTAATTTTGTCAGCATGAATTTCTTCTCTCTTGTGTCAGCAGACACTGAGACTGCTTGTGAAGCAAGAGAGGTCTATGTTTTGGATTGCACGCTGACCTGTGCTAGCAGTGCGTTGGAAAGCATGGCTCCTAGTGAAGTGGGAAAATGTATTTTTGATCTGCTATTCATCTTGTTGCAACATCCCTGATTTCAACATCAAAATCCTGAGTGTGTTTTCCCATTAGAAACATTGGCAATAGATAAGTAGAAGAAAAGTGACCAACAGGGAATGGAAAAGGGGTAGTCCACAACTCATTCCTTGAAGGGATTTCTCTGGAGAAAGGAGAGACTGAGTCTGTAAGATCACGTAGAAGGGAATGAAAGACAAAATAAATTTTCAGCATAACTTGCAGAAATTTGCTCTCCTTAAAGGCACTGTAAAATTTCTTTATGCTAATGACTTGCCATTCTAATCCAACAGTTAATGTCCAAAAAAATGGTTTGGTTTGTTTTTTTTCCAGAAGGTGGCTAATAGAAGGTCTGTTTACTTACATATTTGGAAAACTCCCTGCCGTATTGTCAAATACAATATTTAGCAAGATAAGCTTATATTAAATTGATAGCTTAGTTTAGATGTGAGTGAAAGTGTTTTCATTGTAGGTATAGTTGTACCAGCAATAGTGTCTCTTTGTTAGTATTACTGCACTGTATTAAGGAAGAGAACAAGAGAGAATGTTTCCTATACGAGAGTTTACTAGTATAATTTAGAAATAGATTAGCTGGGGGAAAAGGTATGAGTTACTGCTGTTCAGATCCAGAGCTCTGCTTGGTATCTGTATCATCTCTGATTACTGTGGCCTCAGAACCTTTGATATGCTTACCTTAATACATCAGTCAGGTTTTACAGGTGAGAGCTGAGACACTGAGTTGCTAGGGATCTCATAAAAATCTGTAGCAGAGCAAATAGTTCAACCATAATACCCCATGGGTCAATCTGGTGACTGCACAGGTTCAGTCAGTGAGTTGAAGAGAGGACAGATAGTAGGTTTATATCCTTAGGATTCCTCTCTTATATTAATAGCTGGAGACATTAGTGAGGAAATGAGGGAACTAGAGAGAAACCCGTGTGCAGAAGTTTCTTCTATTGAGAAAATGGATCCAAAAGCAGGAAGATAGCAGGGGCTTTTGGTCTTAAGAGTTTCTTAAAGGGAAAAGTGAAAGTCACATGCCTCTATTGTTGCAAGTGTCATGGATACTGTGGACTCCATGCTAAAGCTTGGAGTGAAAACCTCCAGCTAACCTTTGTTTCTGGACATGAGGAATGCAAATGGACTTTGATTTCAATTCAGTGCCTACTTTTAGTATTTCAGTTCCACATTTTTTAACAATGGCCACCTGCTAAGCAAAACTTAGGTAGGACATGATGTATTGAGGAAATCTCTTAAGATTGTGCCATCTCTTAATAGCGTGGAGAAATGCAACAGGAGTTAAGAACTCCAAGCAGTTTAGAAGGAGTTAAATATATTTCTTTTCTATCAGAGGCAGTTTGGGGATTTAAACTGTAACTTGTTTTAACCTAACTTCACAGTTCTGGTGCTACGTCTAATCTTTTTTATCATTAAACAATTAATGTCAATGTACACTAGTATCAGTTACTCAGTCTCCATAAAGGTATCTGATCCTAGGTTAACCAAACCAAGTTGCAAGGGCAGACTGCAGGGCTACAGCAGGTACCTGGTGGGTTAGTGCTGTCTTAACCATAGCATTTTATACATATTCAGGTATAGTCTTTCCAAGTTTCTAGTCTTGAGTTTGCAAATGTCTTTTGTGTGTGGTGTTTTTCTGTATACAGCTGTTGATTTCAATACTGAGTTTGCACAGGTGGATGGTAGATGTCTGCTTGGACCTAACTGCAGAACTGGGATTTGCAGGAAAAACTTGTGCAAAATGCAGTGTCCGTGGTCAGTAGTCACAGGTTTAAGATTGAGACTGATCAAGCCCAATTTTCACTGTCCCACTCCAAAGTACTTTAGTGAGGTCTGTTTTGTTGCCAAATTTGCTGCCAGCTTTTTTGGCAGGAGGGCTGTGCAAATGAAGTCTGGTGGGATTTTTATATTTTTATTTTTTTAGAATTGGGAAATGTGTTTTCACTTTGCTTGTGAAAGACTGGAAAAAAAAAGCTCAAAGCACTTTTGATGAAAATTTCTTAAGGCAAACAGAAAGCATACCTAGAAAATTTCAGTCAAAATATGGAACATTTATGAAATAACTAGTGATTTGAAAAATGAGGAGTAAAGGAATTTTTAGGATTGAGATTAACATACAAGTTAATGATCATCTTCTGTTGCATTTCTGTGGTCTAACCTGTTGATACAATGATGAAGAATGCTTTAGAAATGCACTGGTTAATTATGCTTCTCTAGTGAATGGCAGTTAAATGACCAGTCTTGTTTATGTTTACAAATCCATGGATCATGCATCAGCTGAAAAAGAGGGGGGGGGGGGGGAGGA
>NW_009928049.1:30938-50545 GCF_000696875.1 Nestor notabilis | reverse complement strand
AAGCTACAACCGGAAACGTGAGGGGGGGGGGGGAGAGAAGGGGGAGCAAAAAGAGAGATATGGGGAAAAAAGCTCACAAATAGAAAAACAGATCATTGCTCTTGGGGCAGTGTATATAGTCAAATGAGAAATAACCTTGCAGCATTCATGTCCTAAGACCCATCCACATTAGTCTGTTGTCATAGAGAACCTTGTGTCTGTTCCCCCGTTCCCAGCTAGGACTTGCAAGCAGTACTCAGCAGCAAAGTGTTAAGTTTCAGGCTCAGCGTTTTATTGTTCGCTGAGAACGAAGACACCAACTGGATTTGACTGCTACTGCAGTAAATGTCTTTTCACTATGTAACCTTGCACTGCTTCTTTAGTGCCGACTCTTCTGGAAAAAGGTGAGTATACTTCTGTTCCGCTCTTCATGTAGAAGTGTGCCGGATCTAGTTATTTTGCGTGTATCGGTGTTTTTACTGGTAAGCTCTGCAGACATAAAATGCAAGGGAGAGCTAAGTAGATTTTAAACATTTAGAAAAGGTATTAAGCAGCTTACGTGTGTGTAGCTGACCTTGTAAGCTTTCATACGTTTTGCATTTGTATACAGTGCTGGAAGGTTGTTAAACTAATATTTAGATATGTGGATGTTTAATGTGAGAGAGATTTGTGGAAAAATAAGTTGTCAGTGTGGGTTTTTTAATCTTGCTGTTTTCTAAGCCATGGGTGAAGAAGGAAGGGCTGTATTACAAAATGCATGCATCTTTCTTTGGAGACAGTACATGAAAATCCTGGCTTCTTTGAGAGCTGGTTTTGCTAATGAAAAGAAAATGTCACTGTTTCAATTGGAAGACAGTATTTATTAGTGACAGAAAACGCAGAAGGTATTTTTAGGGTTCTGTGAATGGCATGACATGTATTTATATGCCAGATGGCTTAAAGTAACATCCAGCCAAGCAGCCCTACGGTGCAACGCTTGTTAGGGGACTAGGTAAGAAAATTCCATGCATGTAACTGTGCTTTGGGAAACTAGTAGCTTTTCGGGGGAGGGCGGGGAATGAGGACACTGCAGCAGCATGAAACTGTCTACTGTATTGCAGTTATTTATTCAGTATGGAGCACTAGGGTTTTGGTAAGCTCATGTTTCTAATCCAAGTGTACTTGCTTTCTCTAATCAGGTTGGACTATTATGTTACTTTTCTTGATGCAGTGTTGTGCCACTGGCTATAACTAAAACTAGTGTCCCTTTCTGTTGTTTGTTAACACGCAATCTTGATGCATATGAAACTTTTTCTTTCCAAAACTTGTACCTGCTTTTTCCATTAAAATTGTGTCCTTAAATGAGAGCCCTTGTGAAATACTGTTACTCCTTGGAGAGAAGGAGTATGTTGGGAGAAGGGTATCCTTTATCAGTAAGGAAAAAAACCCCAGTATGTTTCAGAGTTGACAAAGAAATGGAAGATGTTACTACAGAAGATGCTTCACAGTTTCTTTGAGAGAGCATTTGAAATGGAGGTGGGTAAAGAAGGAACTTCACATTTTGATTATAAAAATGCTCAAGTGTTTGCATTCGTTCTGGTATGGCAGCCTGCTAAGTAGAGTTTTTTTATTGGAGTTGAGAAATTCCTAAAAGCTTGATAGCAAAGTTACATTCCCAGAGGAGGATTTTCAAGATACATTCAACAGGATTAAAAATGACAGTATGCAATATTTAGATATCTCTGGTTAAAGTCCAAAAGCTGAAATACAAATTAGTATATGAGTCACTCGTGAGTGGTAAAATAGCGAGGGGTGAGAACCTAAATACATAAAGATTAATTTCTAAATTTTTCCTAAAATACTTCATGCTTTTCAGACTTAGTATGCTTATAGTATAGTTAGGTCTTCATGTAACTAGTCTTTCTATGTGCCTTTCTTTATCTATGATGTATAATAAATTTACTGGCATTCTAAGATTATTTATCGGTATGGTGTTGATCAAAATCCTGTATTCATTCCAGAAGGCTTTATTTTAGGTGGCATGACATGTATTCATAAAGCTGTGCTGAAATGATTAAATTGTTGGCTCTCAAAGCTTTTCAAGTTGCATTTAGAAGTGACTTACAGAGGCTAATTAAAAATAGATCTTAGTGTGTCATCTCATTAAAATGAATGGGAACAGTGATCTTATGCAAGAGGATAGCCTGTGGCCCGCAGTGTATTTCTGTGGGTGAGGGTTGCTGTGGCTGGAGTTACATTAGTATTTTTTTCACTTTTTTATTCTCCCACCTTCCACCTCACTAAATAGCCTGGTTCTGTTTTCTTGATAACATCCCTGTAGGTAGGTAGCATTGCAGCAGGCTGCTGTTAGGTTTCCCCAAGCCATCTCTTCTGCAGGCTGAAGAAGCCCAGCATCCTCAGCTGCTTCTCATAGGACAAGTGTTCCAGACTGACCATCTTGGTGGTCTTCCACTGAAGTAGCTCCAGTTTGCTGATGTCTGTCTGGTACTGGCAAATTCCAAACTGGGAACAGTACTCTGTGTATGATCTTCCGGAGTGCTGTGTGGAGTGGTCTAATTGCATCCCTCAGTCAGCTGGCTGTGCTCCTGTTAATAAGCTCCTGTGCTGTCAGCTGTCCTTGCTGCAAGGGCGTGCTGCTGGCTTATGTTTAGCCAGACCTCCCCAGGTCCTTCTCTGCAGAGCTGTTCCCCAGGCTGTGTCAGTGGCTGGGGAGATTTTCTGTCCCAGGTACAGGACTTAGCATTTGTCCTTGCTGAATGTCATGAGGTGGGTTCTTGTAGGCCCAGTCTGTCTTTACATGAGTAGTTACCTGCCTATAGCATGTCAAATATAGCCACTTAATTCATAAAGTACAGTGACCCATCCCTCCTGTAAGGCCATAAATTAATGATGTTTTTTAATTAAAAACAGACTGGCATATCCAATTTAGTGCTAAAACAATCCAGTAGGAGGTTGTGGTGTTTTGGTTTTATAAGGAGTTAAATTGGGTTGGCATATTCAGAGCAAAAGCCAGGGAGATTTACAAATAAAGTTTAGTGTTTCATGTGCTCCAGAATGTATGTTCAGTGGATGTTGCTCCTAGTGATGTGTGGTGGAGTCTGAAACAAAAGCTGCCTAAGGTGTCCCTTTTTCATCATGCTGGCCTATTAACTGTGACTCTCCCTTAAGACTGGTTGCAGTGTAGAGGATGCCTGGAAAAAAAACGATTCTTGTGAAAGTACAGAAGCCACCGTAAATGGCATCTCTGTTCGTGTGATGAGTGTATTATTGAAGTACTACTTCTTCCTAATCTGGCCTCTGTTCATCCTACTGTTATTGCTGCTGGTTTGCAAAAAAAAGGTGATTCAAGAAAACAGGAAAGCCTGTTCATGCTGATGTTTGTTGTGGAAGGCGAGTGATGGTAATAGCCATAACATCCTGGAGGCCAAGAAATATATAAACAGTTCAGGTTATTAAAAGAGCAAAAATGCAGTTGTAAGTAGTGTTACTTTATCTTCTTATGACCCCCCCCTTTATACATAACAAGAAGCATCTGTAGAAGGTCATGCAGCAAATAATTATCCTAATACCATGGAGAAAGATAAAAATAGTTTAATTTTTTTTATGAGAATGTTCCTTTAAAATTGTACACAACTGTTTGTTGGCTTAATATAGGTCCAAAATACACATGCAGTCTTGCAGGAAATCTGGATAGTATGAGTTGTGTATCTGTCTTCATTTTCTTAATTAATTAATTAATTTATTTATTTATTTTTAAGGAGGAAAAGCTGATCTTGGAAAAACTACAAGCAGACTTGAAGGTTTCCTCAAATAATTTACTCCTATTTCAAAAGCCTTGAGGTTAATCTGGTCCTGTGTTTGACCTCTGACAAACATGGGTTTTGGAATAGTCATGAAATACCTAGTCATACGATGTGTTTACTAAATTAATTAATTAATTTATTTATTTATTTTTAAGGAGGAAAAGCTGATCTTGGAAAAACTACAAGCAGACTTGAAGGTTTCCTCAAATAATTTACTCCTATTTCAAAAGCCTTGAGGTTAATCTGGTCCTGTGTTTGACCTCTGACAAACATGGGTTTTGGAATAGTCATGAAATACCTAGTCATACGATGTGTTTACTAAACTTTTCAGGTTAATCCAAGTATATGTCAGGGTTTAAGCAGTGGCAGGGTATGCAGCCTGTAGCTACTTTTGTTCTTTAAGCCAAAATACTGTTAATTGTGGGTGGCTTTTTTATTTTCCCCATCCATCAAAAGTACTGAAGGCTAACACACTGGGCCAGTGTTAGTTATTGCTGCACATGTTACTAATGAGAAAACTGAAACTGTGCTGGGCTGTCTGGGGGAACAAAATTGTATCATTGGTGGGCTGATTATTAAGTGAATGTAAATGATTCTGGGCTCGATGTATGAAATGAATGTCATGCTAGTGCTGTAAGGATGCTGAAAGAAGCTGGTGCAACATGGAAAGCAGTACTGCAGAGTCATTACTGAAGCTCAAGTCTGACAGGTAGGTTCCTGGAGGCTTTTTTCCAGCTTTACAATTGATCGACTTTCATAGACTTTTACTAAGTTACTAATATTAAACTGCTGTAGTTCTCTTAAAAATAAATTAAAAAATCAATGATTTACTGCTTGTGCAGGGAACTGAGACTTTTGTACTGGAATTCATGGAAATTAAAGAGGAATATTTTACTTCTGGCATTTCTGGCATGTGGGTCTGCAGACTAGTTTCCAAGGCTTTGCCAAAGTCTGAAAACTATCAGGCAATAAATATGTGACAGTCAAAACAGAGCAACAAGACAGACACTGAAAGGCAGAATGTTTCGTTAGAAATTCTTGGAGTACTGTCTTTCAGTTTTGGTCTCTTCTGAGCTGGTGCTGATGGGGGTAGGTTCTAAGGTATTTTTTTTCCTTTCTTGGTCACCCCAGTTGCCTCCAAAATGGATTGTAATTTCCTGATGTAGGAGATTCTGCCACCTTGAATGATTTATGTTTCTCATATTGAAGTATCTCTGGATTCCTAAGTATACCAATGCAAACAGCCATAAACTTCATCTATCACTAGGATCTTGTGGATGTGAATGAATCTTTGTAAAACACTTAAAGGTAGTGTTATTTATTATTTGCTGTGAAAGCTCCTACATTGCCAAGGGAGATAAAATGTTGTATTCATTCTGGATGTTTTTCACTATATGAGTTCTTGTGTGAGGTATTTTGGAAACTTACTTTTGGTAGCTGTGTTGCTTTTCAGAAATGAAGGGGAGAAACGGGATAGATCCTTCTAACCTAGTCTCAATTACCAGTAAAATCTGTGAGGAACTGTATTGTGAAACTGTTCCACTTCATATGATTAAATCGTAGGGTTTTTTTTTCTTTTTAATTTTTTTGTTTTTAATGGCAATTAGTGTTTTTCTTTTGCATTTGAATTAATACATAGAAGTGGGTTTTAACTCTACCGTCCAAATAGCAATTTATTGGTGACTGGACTCAGCATTACAGTATTTATTTGCATATGTGAACATTTTTCTTATAAGCCAATTGATGTTAATATCTGAGTAAAGCAATTCTGCTTTTCCGATTCGTTTCTAGGTAACTGTTCAAACCTGCTAGCTCTGCTTGCATTAGCAGAGCTCTAGGGCTGTTGAGTTAACATGTATTATCTGTTTCTCTTGAAGCATCTATCAGGGCTGAGAAAGATACTAATACTTTGGATTTGAAAGGAATATCCTTTGCATCTCCTGTATTCAGGGACAGCTTGTCTCCATTAAATAAAAAAGGGAGTGAGAGAAAAGGCAAAACAAAAGAAGAATGGGTTGGCTTTGCTGAATTTCAAAACTCTGCTTGGAGAAACCAACTGGGAAGAGGATGGATGTTCAAGACAATCATCATTAAGGCCATGCATAGGCAATCAGAGACAGTTGTTGGGTAAATTGGCAAAGTGTGTTTCCTAGAAGACTTCACAGAACTGGAGAGCATAGGAGCCTGGACAGGTTAAGGCTTTTATTCACTGTGTCTGGATGGCTTGCAGAGGGAAATGGGTGAGATAAGAATCCAGGGGCAAGTGGCTGCTTCTGACTGCTCTGAACTGGGGCCTTGTGACCAGCTGAAGTATTCTCTCTTCCTTCCCTCTTGTGTGTATCAAAGTGGCTATCTTTTTGTTGCATGCTAAAATGACCGCAGTGGTACTGAAAGGTTCTGGTCCCTCGGTGCAGGTCCCAAGCAAGACTGACTTTTCTTAGGACTTGAAAAGTTACTGTGGCTTCTTTGCTAAAAGACATCTGTAAGAAGTCATGCTCAACATAAATCTGTCTAAAACTGAAGTGTGCAGCTCCGACACAGATTATGACTCCTGCAGCTGCTTAAAAGGAAGAAGCGGTTGAAATCCATAGGACAGTGTTTGTGTAAATGCATGTCTGTTGGTGAATAAACTAGTAAGCCTCAATGTGCTGTTCATAGTTAGGGTTTAATTTTTATTTTTTTTTAATTCTGCCTTCAAAACTAGGTGTCTTAACAAAACATTTGATACTTAAAATGAATAATGAGTCTTTGCTGAACAAATTACCAAATGTCTTGGTTGAATAGCAAGCTACTGAAAGGGTGTAGTTTTCTGAATTGTGGAGGTTCTGCCATTTGATTTACATGCAGTACTTCAACCTTTGTATCCTCCTACAAAACAGTGGAGGAGAAAAGAAGGTGAAGCAGTTCTGCTCCAGCAAGAAGCATGTGGAAATAATACCATGCTCAGGTTTGCATTTTGTTGCCTTTGTAATGGTAACTGTGTGATTTCAGCCAGGGCAGAGGGCTTTTTGGAGTTGGAAGGGATAGGTGGCCATATTTTGAGTCTAGTGATTACTGATTTATCCCTTCGTCTTTGAGTATGCCTAATGTTGGTCAGAGCAAATTTTACCTTTAATGAGGTTAGAAACAAGGTGGAGCTCTCAGCTATAAATGAGAGGCAAGCAGCTCTGATGAATTCTGCTTTGCATACCTGAGATAGCAAGGATGATCTTTGGTTTTCCTGTGCAAGCTGCAATGTAGCTGTATCCTCAAACAGCTCTGAAATGAAAAGGTTCCTTTTTGTTAGTAATTTTTATCTTAGTAGAACAGTTCTGTTCCGTAATGTAAGTGCATGTGCCATGATGTTAGGGTTGTGCATCTGTGTTACCATAGTGAATGGAAAAACAATTCTAGCAGGTTTTGAGAAGCAGTATGTTAGGCTTGGACAAGTCTTACAGCAGATGACCTCCTTGTGGCCATGCAAAAAACCCAACCCAACCTGGCAAGCACCCAGATCTTTTATGGCTAAGTATTAATTGTTTGCACACTGTCTGGCAAGAATAATTATTACAATGAGAGGATATAGCTGTTTATCTAATCTTGCTTCTTTGCAGCTTCATGTGGTTTTTCTGAGCCTAGATTCACCTTTGTATGATCATTGACCTCTGTTAGCACAGGGAGTAAGGCATTGGGGATTGGTGAGCTGTACGTCTCTAACTAGTAAACCTGTTGTGCTAGCCAGAATGAGGGGGTTTTGAATCATTTCTGCCCCAGAGCATTTGTTGCCTGGGGAATTTCGTGGCTCTGCAGTTAAGCAGGAGGATTTCTGTGTGACAGTGTTAGAGCCTGTTTCACAGAGCATGCAATTCATCTGTGTGCACAGGGTCAGTGTGAGATTTCAAACCTGGTTAAGACCTTGTTAAGCTTCTTGGGCTTTGCTGCAGAGATTGTTGCTTTGCAAGTGAGGGTATTTGGCGTGGTAAGAATAGTGTGTAGATTATTTTTTTAGGAGGTTTGGGGGGGGGGAGGGTGGGTGCCTTGGTTTCTTTGGGGTTTTGGTTTGGTTTTCTTTTTTTGTCTTTATTTTACTTTGTGGATATTTTCTTTTTGAAGGGAGGCAATGACCCGGTGCTGTCTGGGAAATGTGAGCTGGAATTTTGACATGTTTTTTTGGATGTAAGTCACTTAGGACTCAGAATTACATTGTGAAAATAAGCAGGATCTTTATAGGTTTCTTTGGGATAATGAACGCCTTTTACCTCTTTTTAGTAGTTTTCCATATTGAGAAGGGAATAATGTGTTTGTACTCATAAATATTGTTCTGGTTTATTCTTTGCCGGACTGACCTGAAGATTTCTGGTAGTTTCTGACTTTTACAAGTCTGAAAAATGCATCATCACAAACGCTTGACTGCCACCCCAATACTTTGTTTTTTCGTTTAAAACAAATGTTTTGCTAGTTGAAAGGTGATTTAATGGTTTCTTGACTCTTCTTACTGTGCAGAGGATTTGCTGTGTCTAGCTAATGATGAGAGCTATCTAATTCTTCGAGTTAGTGTTTTTCTCAGTTTTGGAAACAGAGATGTATAGTCTTTGGGGTTTGGTTATATTGGTTGGTGTTTGTGGGCTTTTTGGTTTGGGTTGTTTGTGATTTTTTTTGTGTGGTTGTTTTTTTGTTTGTTTGTTTATTTGTTTTTAGCCTTTCTTAGATTTGAAAAACTCCAGAAGTTTACCTGGTTCTCTTGGGCTGTAAATAGAATTTTATCACCAGCTTCATATGCTTCATTTCAGGGATTTCTTATGGTAGTAATTTTCAGTATAGTTTGGGGAAATTGTGCTAGTGGATGGGTGCCTAAAGTGAAACTCTGGGCTGGGTTGCTTTCTTCCAGCTGTAGGTGGACATTTCCTCTAGGGAGTGTGGAAGCTCTTCTGGAGTCTGCAGAGGCTTACAAAGCCCAGTAAATTACCTTGGAGCTTTTTGCTCTTTCTCTGTGTCACATCTGTTTCTTTCTGCAGAGAAGAGTATCTGTAAATGTGATGATCTTAAAGCTATGTATTGTTAAATTGCATCCCATGATTTCTGGAATTTCTGGGATGCTCATAATGGCTGTTTTTAAATTTGCGTCAAGAAGGACTGAACTATGTAGCTTTTTGAGTCCATGTTCTCTCATTCCATGCTTTAGGATAAGAACTGAACTACAGAAATGGACATGTGTGAACTTACTTTTGGGCAACTGGCTCAAGGTGGCTGTGCTTGAACAAGGGGGTTGGACAGTGTGACCTCCAGATGTCCCCTTTGATGTCAACCATTCTGTGTGATTCTGTGAAGAATCAATTCCCTGTGTGTAGTATCTTTAGTTAAATAGTGATACGTTTAAACAAATGCAGGCATGCAAGGAATATACTGTTGTGCAAGTGAGATAATTATATAACTATTATGAGGAAAAATTAATCATTTTACCTTTAATTGTGGTATATCACTAGGCTCTTGGTGATGTTCCTGATGAGGTACCAGGCACCACTCAATATATGTGTTTTCACTCTCTTTCAGGTAATTGAGAATGGGTCCTCAACGATGCTAAGTCTACAATGGGAAGTGTCACACTACGCTATTTCTGCTATGGGTGCCTTTTCACATCTGTGACCTGGACACTTCTGCTCTTTGTGTATTTCAACTTCAGTGAAGAGAACCAATCCTTCAAGAATGTGCCCGTCAAGGGGCTGGAACCTCAGAGGCCATTTCCAAAAAAATTCTACCCCCGTTTTACACGGGGGCCAATTCATATACCTGAATTGCAACAGAAAGAGAATAAGATAGGAAATCACCTTGGAAATCATGTCCAGGACCCAGTTAAAGGGGAGGTTGAATTCTCTCCTGAAATGGGTAAGTGGTGTACAGTGTTAGTGACAACTTATTAAAATAGTAGGTGAAATGAGATATCAAGTGGTTTTTGTTGTGTATTCGTTTTAAGGATCTTAGAGAAAATTGTGTAATGAAGTAAGTTGGTTTGTTAAAATGCAAGTGATACTAGTGGCTCTCCTCATTAAGAATTAATTGAATCTTATTCTACTGTGTTTAATCCAAAATATACCATTCCTGACATTTAGAGCTGTGCTGTGTAAGTGGTAGTGATGGGACTGGATTACAGCAAGGTGTCTACTCTTGATGTAATTCTTCCTTTTGGAAGGTTCAGTGTATGCTTGTTTCATAGCTTACTCCTATATTGATTGGCCTCAAATACATAAACTTTGATTAGCTACAGAGACACTCTCTTTGTCTGCAGTAGTTAAAAATAGCTTAATAACACATAGTGAAGAGTACCCATTGATTTGGAGAATATCCTTGAAGCATGAAATCATGTACAAGAAATGTGATTGGGAGAAAAATACAATGAAAGATTTATTGATATGACAGTGGTTAGGGCCAAATCATGCTTAATTTGTACCAACAAAAGTCTGTGTTTCATTGGAGCATATTTCATCAATGAGATGATTTGGTTTTGTCTTCCAAACTTGCCTTCCAAATTAAAATACTTTGTATATTTAACTGCTTACAGCTTATTCACTGCTGTGTTCAGACGTGCAAACTGAGGCATGTTGCGCGTTGGCTTGCAGACTTTCTTTAAGTCTGGGGGCAGATACTGGTGTGGTATTGGTTTCTGCTGCTGTTTTGGGAAATAAGGCGTAGTAACCTTTATAGCCAAGAGTTTAATACTTGTATCTGACTCAAATCCTCTGTCATTGCTTTGGATAAATGGTGGATCAAAAGCTTCAAGAGTTTATAGAACTTTACCAAACTTCAGTTTCTGAGTTGATCATTAGACCTGTGTTGACTATGTAGGAGAAATGCCAATTGCCCTGTGGCATTACAAATGTTTATCATGAGAGCTAAGTGAGGTGAAGGCCAGTCCAGAGATGGCCATTTCTTTCCAACTATTCAGTATGGTCCAGGAAAGAAATAGGAGCTTTTAAACTGAAAAATCGCTTGATCTTCAAACCAAGTGACTGGTTTGAGTGGTGAAAGCCAAGGGGAATTACAGTGCCAGGATAAATTCTACATGAATCATCAGGAGTCAGCTGGCTCTCTGTTAGAACTAGATCAGGTGCTGCAGGAAAGGGCTTCCTGTCTATCTAGGGTAGGGCAGTGATAAACACACGAAGCAAAAATAAATGAAAAGAAAGTTGGTATGTGATAGCCAAAAACAAGCTGTCATCTGGTAGGACAATCTATCTTTTTTATTTCAGTCTGAGAGTGCCACATAACACTGCTGAAGTAAAGCCTAAGGTGATGTTTTGATTGTAAAGCCCTTATTTTTCAAAGACTTTTATCTGCTGTTTGTACTGAAATCTTTCAAGCCTTTTGCCTCTGTTTCTGGATGTTGTTCTTTATGAGAACATTTGAAAAATAATAGCACCCCTTCTTACCCATATCCAGAAGCAAAAAGTAGTTAGGGGTTGGATATGGATGGAATGTAGAATGAAACATTTGGTATGTGTTTCTTGAGCTTGTGCTTTATGAAGGGAAAGTTTTAAGTTGACGTGGTGGCACGGTGTTACTGTAATGCTGAGTATACAAGAATAATAGAGCAGGGTGTCTGGAAATCTTACTTGGAAATGCAATGGTTTAAAGGAGGACTGACTTAATCCTTGGACTGCTAGTGCTGGAAGAGTGGCACTGCCACTGTAAACTCACCTTATCCACAGTGGGAGCACTCATCCAGGAGCACAATAGCCAGTCACCACAAGACACACTATGTGGGTGTATCGTTCATCTTCTGCATGTATCACTCACTACCCAGTGGTTCCCACTTGGTCCTGCATAAATGTCAAGACATCTGCTCTTGAGGTGTTTGATAGTGCAGCTGCATTGCCATTGCTGTACTCACGACTAAAAACAATGGGGTGGTAAATGTGACTAGTGGGAATGTGGATGCACAGGATTCCTTCTAGAAGGTCCTCTTGCACCTATAGGTAGACTTTGTTGCCGAAACACAACTGGTAGTGACACAGCTGTGCTCTGAAGGCCAACAGGGCTACTTGTTTGAAAAGGAAGAAAGCTTTAACGCTTTTAATGATTTTCTGTTATGTTTTTTAAGTGATCTCATTTTCTCTGTGCTTGCGCTCAGCTGGCTTTTGCATAGCTGTTGAAAACTGGAGAACATGAGATATGAAGAAAAGCCAAGAGGATTTGGTTTATTCTGCCTTAGAGAGGAGGCTGAGGGGTGAGATTTTATTGCTGTCAACAGCAGCTTAATGGAAGGCTGTAGGGAAGATGGAGCCAGACTCTTTCTGGAGGTCCATGGGGTTATGATAAGAAATTGGAGTGAGGAGGAGATTTCAGTTAGGTAAGAAGAAAAACATTTTTAGTGTGATGGTGGTCAAATGCTAAAATAGGGAAATGAAGAGGTTGTAGATTCTCCATGCCTGGAAAAACTGGAGGCTTTCAAAACTAACTGCGCAAGTTCTGAGCAACCTTATCTGGTTGGACCTACTTTGAGGAGGAGATTAGACCAGATGTGCCTTCCAGCATGAATCAGTCAATGATTCCGTGAAACATATTATCCTGGATGTATGGTAGCATGTGAATGACTAACTCCTTTGTTAATGAGTTTCTGCAGATTTCAAGTTGTATGGAGATGATGGGCAGAGTGGAAGGAGATAAATTACCTGATCCTTGCTTGCTTCTTGTATTGAAATTTAAGTGAAATTGCTAGTGTAGCTTGATAATAGCCGGAGAGGACATATGCATCTCATTCTGTGCTGCCAGCTGAACAGACAATAAAGAGTCATTGCTCTGCTACCTGAACTGTTGCAGAAGTGGCTAGCAGGCATGCTTCCCTCCTCTTTTGCCGTAGAAGAGTTGAGTGACGTACCATAGTATTTCATTTCTTTCCACACTGGTGAGTTTATGGCTCAGTGGGAGAAAAGCCTATGGCACTGAGGCAAGGCAGGCAGGCAGGATGGCACTGAGGATTTCATCTTGGCCTCTAGCAGTGTATTTACTTATACCAGCCATGCTCAGCAACAGTTGATGCTTCTGTTAAAATAATCAGTATAGAAACAGCTAGCTCTGTTGCTGTTTTACTTGCTGACAAAGTCCCAGGTGAGATAAACACGAAGTTTATAGTTCTTTCATAGCTATTTTTATGATACTGCAACTTTAGAAAACTTTATGAAACTGGAACTGCTATTGTGAGGAGTTTTTTAACACTGTAAATCTGTTTTTCTCTCTCAAAAATCCCATGACAGACCCTTCATTTGTATGGGTAGGTGCTGCTGTGTTGTGTGCCAAAGTCTATGTTCTGTTGCTTGTTTGATGTTGGCTTTTAGGTGATGTTAGGAATTAGAGGACATTTAAATGAAGGCAATGTGTCTGGTATGGCAGTAAACACAAGAGAGCCACCAGTCTTTGGAGAACGATTTCATTTTATCACAGCTGCAATAAATACTACAAGTTATACTCATAAGTACTATCTATTTGTGAGAGGTAACAGAAATAGTTGCACAAAAATACACTTTGCAAAACTAGAGGGATTTTTAACGAACATGGTGTGGTTTAGGGGAGGTTACAGCATGCATTTCAATCCTTGATTGTTTCCAAAGGATATTTTTGAGCCTAATTAACTGATCTTGACATGTTTCTTTTGCAGGAATGATTTTTAATGAAGAAGATCAGGAAGTGAGAGACTTGGGCTACCAGAAGCATGCTTTCAATATGCTTATCAGTAATCGACTGGGATACCACAGGGAGGTGCCCGATACAAGAGATGCAAAGTATGTGCTATTTTTTGGAGAGAACATGCTATAATTTCATGTGTTCAAGGACTTGTTACTTATGTTTTATATTATACCTGATGTATTTAGTGTTTTAGGTACTACATTTCTGTTAAACTCTCTCGGTCTCCTGTGTTGCTGAAGGCTGATTTTCAGCTGTTTTGAACAGGAGTGTTTTAAACAGGATTTTTTTTAATCCTTTAAATGGGATTTTTATCCTTTGGTCTCTTCTGTCTTTTTGGTTGTGGTTTTTTTTTTTTTTTTTTTTTTTCCCCCTGACTGGATGTTGTTTCTGAAGATCTCATTTTTTGCCATCTAGAAAAGGTATGTGATAGGTAAAGCCCCAGAGAAACCAGGCTCCATGAAAAAAGAAAGACTGCTACTCCCTGACAACAGCTGTTTTTCCTGATTCTTAATTCACTTAAGAATGCTTAATGAAGAACTGGATTGGCTATACATTTATTCAAACTTTTATCATATTTAATTTTTGTGAGTAGTAGGATTGGCAGACAACTATTTTGATAGAAACAAGATTCCAAAAATAATTCTTGAAATAAAAATCAGTGTGGAAAAGGAATCAAACTTTCTTTCATGCAATAGTAGTATTACATGTCTCTCATCTTGTTAGCTGTGTACTCAGCTACTTGTAGCATGCTTTAATATTTCTATTTTTTTAAGCTTCATTTTGAGGTAGACTGTAACTATAAGAAGAGATGCTGTTTGGTACCTTTGAAAGATGGACATTAAATGTTCCAGCATTACTGAAAGACTTTCACCTTATGTACTATTTCACATTTGTTGTAAACCTACAGAGGATAATATAGAAGAATGACTGATGACAGAGATTCTCTGTTTCTCAATTTGAAGTCTTTGGTTGATATTAGGATTGCACTGCTCTCAGTACTTCCAGTTAAAAAGCAGATATTTTTCTATAATATGTCTGATGCATTGGGGGGGGGGGGAACCCACTGCTATAACAACAATAAAAAACCCCTGACAAAACCAACATTGAACTGAAAAATAAATAGACCTGCATCTGTTTTTCTACTGGTTTCCCTGGTGTGGATAAATGTAGTGAATCATAATTGCTGAAATGTCGTTTTCAAAAGCTGACTTCCTTCCAAGCCAGTTCAAACTCTTTTTGTGTACTTTTGGGTTTTCATTTATAATTTCTTATTTTTTATTGTGTTCTCTCATGCCTGGCATCTTTGTATGGTATTAATCTGTGATACTGTGCCCTGTTATGAGCATGGGCAAAATTTTGAAGACAAGGAAAAAGAAAGAATGATGTCCTGTTTTGAGTGGGATTCAGCTTGCAGATTAAGATGCTTAATCTTGCATAACTGCATGTTAGTTCTCTCTGCTTTTATTATAATTAGCAAAGATCCAGGCAATGCAGTTAATGAAGCATGCAGAGCTCTTCAGCTGACAAAATGCACTTTGTCAGCTTTAGGGCGGGCTAAATCTACACTCACCTGACAGCAGAGACTAGACATAAGCATCTTAATCTCTGGGCTGAATCCCAACCTTGCTTGTCTGGATAGGTATTTAGCACCATTTGAGATATTCTGGGATATCCAACCTGGTCTTGAGCAGCTGGCCAGTAAAGCTGTGGGGTTTTTGTAGGCCTCATGTCATATTTGCCATTCCTGTACATGCCTGAGCTGCTTGAGGGTACTAGACAGTGTTTTGGCAGCTGAAACAAGCCCTTAGTGTTTTCTCTTGTCTGTGTCTTGAGGATATGTGTTTTTTACTTCTACTCCAGTCTGTGATATCCTCTGTTTTCTAACAATTAGCAGTATTAATTGTAAGTCTGTATTATGTGGAAAGTAACTTAATGTGCTGAGCCCTACTATAGGTGTTATACACCTGGGCTCTTTATATTCAACTTAGGGATTCTTCCTACACATTTAATGTTTGCTTGTTATTTATGAAGTTTCAATAGAGGCCTAGCCCTGTGGAAATCTCAGTGAAAATAAAGTGATAACTACTGCATCTCTGTTTGCAGATGTAGAGAGAAGTCCTACCCTGCGGATCTGCCATCTGCCAGTGTTATCATCTGTTTCTACAACGAAGCGCTTTCTGCCCTGCTTCGCACAGTGCACAGTGTTCTGGATCGCACTCCTGCACACCTCCTTCATGAAATTATTTTGGTGGATGACAACAGTGAATTGGGTGAGAGAACCTGTCAGTAATAATTTTGTTTGGTGCCTACACTTCACCTTATCTCTGCCTGTGCTTTATTGACTGGTCAAAATAAAAGTGTAGAAGCTATGATGCAAAACTGATTTGTACTGCAGTCCATCTCCAAAAAGTGCCAGCTGGTAGAGATGCAATGATGTTTTGAGAAGCCCAAGATGACATCCCCATTCACACCCGAGCCATCTTACTGATGAGCTTTTGTTTCATACAGAATTTAACGTTCAAAACCAGGTTTTGAAGCTAATAATGTATATTTCTGTGTATTTGCTAAAGGGGTGATTCAATTGGATGGGCCTTTGAGCAACCCTGTCCTGGTGTCCCATGGCAAGGGGGTTGGAACTAGGTGGTCCTTAAGGTCCCTTCCAACACAGGCTGTTCAATGATTAAGCAGTTGTTATAGTTTAGCTGTTTAACAGTACCTTGCTTAGACTGCTCTGCTGCTCAGAACAGATTACACTGATCTTTCCATAAGCTTTGTGGGCCAGTGCTCACTGTGAATGCATCTGAAAGAAACTGAATGCACGTAGTCCCAGCTGCGGTCTTGCAAGTAAGTTGATGTGGCACTATGGAAACAGCACATCGGGTTTTTTTGTACTTGCTCAGCATTTCAGTCTGGTGGGGTGCTTGGGTCGGAGCTCAGCCTTTGCAAAGGAGGGCTTTGCGTGGCTCTCGCACAGCCTCTTGTGGCCACCCTGGGAGTAGCTGTCGCTGGCTTTTGGTGGAGCAGGCGCTGCTCCCTCATTCTGGGAGGGGGCCCTGGCGGAGTAGACTTTGCAGAATTGCTTTACTGTTATTGAAAGATTGATGCTTCAGCATTTTTCTCTCGAATGATGGACAAGGTAAAGACAGACACGCAGTTCAAGCGTTTTGGCCCTTCAAAGCTAAATGCCTGTTGAGGAATGTGTTAGTGTAGCAGTACTTGCCAGCAGGACTGTGCAAGTTCCCTGCTTGCCTCTGTACAAGTCCATAACTCTGCACTTTTAAAATTATTTCTATATATTAAAATGATACTTAATATAATTAGCTCCCTTGGTCTCATTGTTTGGTTTCTGGGTTAAGTTCTTACATGCTCACTTGATTAGATATGTAGAATGAAATTCTCTTGTTATATAGCTAGTTCATTTCTCTAAGGTCAGATCAAATACTAAGATACAGGAGAGAACAAAGATCAAACACTCTGTCCCTTGCTGATAAGAACGTGTAATATTTAAAAGCTTGTTTTGTTGGTTTTATTTTGGAAGCAATATGCACTCTTTGCTACAAAGTCTCTTGTGAAATTTCATAATTTCTTGCTTTAAAGTTTCATAACCTTCTTATTCAGAAGTAAGCTTACTTCAAAACTCAGTCTTTTGAATATATAGTAGTGCATTTGGTTAACGCCTGTGTTTAGCCAGTAATACTATCACTCTTCTGGTCTGTTGCTAATTTGAAGGCCAGATTTGCTTCAAAACTTTAAAGTAGCTAGCTTTGCCTTTCTGACTTCAAATAAATGTGTTTTGAAGCCGAAGATGGGAGGAGGTATTGTTTATATAGAGAATTACTGCTCTTGACAATGATACTACTGATGTTTGCACTGCAATTTTAATGGATGGAATTTCACAGCTGAAGAAGGGCAAAGCTGATTTAGTGACTGAGGAAATGGACAAAGACTTTGGCTGTGCCATGGCTCTCGTGAGCTTGGGGAAATTACTTAATCTCTGTGTCTCTTTGGTTTTACTGTTAATTCAATTTTCCTATGTTACATACTTCCTGAAGTTCCATCTAAAATGAAATTCTGTCTATTTCTTTAGCTTTAAATATAGGAGCTCTGCTACATGTCAGTGCTGTTGTGCAAAGCTTGGGTCTTAGTTTTGCCTCAAAAAGCCTCTTACATTCAATCATCAACAGTCTTACTAGCTGTGCAGGCATATCTGTGGCTCACCTGAGCCCACTGTTATATTTTTCTTTGCTGCAAGGCAGTGCATCCTCTTTTTCCCTGATTTAGGCTTTACGCATCCTAGATTTCTCTTGTTTGGAGGAGCCTTTGTTACATAGATATGGAGTAAGATATAGCTAAATTAAGTTTTGGAGACTGTCTAAAAGGGAGCAGTTCTCTCCTTGGAGCAAAATTTCTCTGGCAGTCTGAATTGAAGCAGTTTTTTAGATTATATCAGAAGAAATCAGTCTTCTCAGTGGACCTGAAGCACACAAAAACCCATCAACAACAAAACCCTACAGAGTGTCTGAGACTAAACTGCCTGTTGAGAATGATCCATGATATATTCAGTACCAGGCAATGGCTAGGCACAGTTTCCAGCAGAATGCTAGTTTGTCCAGGTCAGAAGTGTGCTCTGAGAGCATGTTAGCCATTAGGTGCTACTGGCTGTTATGTTCCACCACTCAAGCCTATGTTGTGGGCCTGGTTTAGCTACCAGTATGCCAGTGCATTCCCTTTCTGCTGTTTTCTGAAGTCTGCACATGCAAAACTATTTCTCCGTGTATTTTATGTCCTTTCATGCAGCCTTATGTGTGCTAAGTGCTGAGTTTAACTGACCTCTTCTGCTTTGTGTTAGGCCTTTGTTTTCTGCAGTGTACATTATCCTTCCCTTGCTGTGATACATTGGGTGAAGAATGATTCAAACGCTACTTTTAGGTTTGCAAATCCTTCTGTCCTGCTTATTTGGATATCTTATTCGGGTAGCATCCTAGGGATGACATTACTTCATCAACTTTCTAGGAGACCCGCTAAAAGAAGAAATCTATTGTCTCTAGCATATGAAGTCACATTCAGCACAGGGGAGAGAATTCCTGTAATGCAAATGAATCCTGTCTGCATCTCTCAATAAACTTTTCTTTGTCCTGGAATATTCTCTAGCACCATATTTGCTCTGTGGTACCTTGTCATTTTTGATCCACAGTGCCACCTTGCAGGGCAAAGGCTGAGATCTTAACATTTGGAGTTGCTTCTTGAATCTCCCTTTCAATTTTCCTTCCTGAAAGTTCTTGTACCTCCTGAAGATTACAGCTCTAACTTCCACATTTATTTCTTTAGCATTTAATCTTGTTAACAGAAACTTTAATGTTAGAACTGACATTCATCTGAATAATATTTATTCCGGCATATCCCCTGCTGCAAGTCTGTCTGCCTCTCTGTACCAAAGTTCTCTATGAAATCTCCGTTTGCTTTTTTTCTTCCTCATTTTATATTCCTCTTTATTTCTCTGTAAGCTTATTAATTTATGTTTTTTTCATTACTTCAGCCTTCATGTGTCCATCTTCTCCTGCTTTAATGTTGGAAACCTCTGTCCTTGGGTGAAAGAAGTATTGTTACTCTTAAAATTGCCATTGATGTTAGTTAAGTGACAGTAGTGCTTACAGACTTCAGTGAACTTGGCTTTCCTTCAAAACCACACGCTTGCCAGCAGTGTCTTTAATCCTTTTGGATTTTAGAAAAGCAACCACTTGTGAGTTGTACTTTGTATATGCTATTGTATCATCTAAGCAGGTACAGATAATGGAAGGTGTCTTCATGCTTCTTTTTTTAAAGGTATCAGTGTTTGTTTTAGTGCATGGAACCTAGTCATTTAAATCACTTGCCTGTGTGAAAGGGCTTTCATTACCTATGCTGTAAATGAATGTCACCATGAGAAGAATTTGGAAACATTATTTCTTTGTACAGTGCCTTTTCTTTCCAGTAGCAGTAATTTCTTTCAGCATAGAGTCTAGTAGTTCCAGTTAACTTGAGTCATGCTGTACTAAGGGGTTTGCAAACAGAACAAAAGCAAATAACACTCCAGTCTGTATTCAGGAAACCAAGGCCAAGTGTAAAACCTGAGACAGTGGCAGCACATAGAAAGTTAGTTGGGAGCAACTTATATTTTATATAAGGAAG
>NW_009928049.1:28801-30907 GCF_000696875.1 Nestor notabilis | reverse complement strand
CAGGAATGTACCCCATAGAAGGCCCAGTCCTATGGTCTGTCACCCTCTTCAGTGCAGCATATGTACCTGCTCTGTCCATGTTTCCACAATACAGCAGGAAAAAGTGAAGCACTTAATAGGAAAATGTGTGAATAAAAACACACACAGACAAAAAAAAGGCCACAGGAATTGGAGGGCAAGATGTGGCATGACTGTCCTTTTGGTACTCTTGGTTTGAAGCTGTGCTGTATTGTGGTAGCTTTCTGATGAAGTTTTTGGCCTTTTGGGTGGAACACCTTAGGACTTTAAACAGAAGCTTTCACAATTTCCATCCTGTTGTTGAACTTCTGTTTTCTTTTTCTCAGCTGACTTGAAGAAAGACTTGGGTGAATATGTTAAAACTCAGCTTCCAAAAACCACGAAATTGGTAAGAAATGAGAAGCGTGAAGGCTTGATTCGAGGAAGGATGATTGGAGCCTCTCACGCCACAGGTATTTTTCCTTGTTTCTCTTTTCTTTGCGTACTCTGACTGTAGGTTAGTTGGGCGACTTCTCTTTCTGTGATGTAGCTTTTCCAGATGTTGGATGTTTGACCTGTGATTGCTTTAGTCCACTGTAGGGGCTCTGCATGACATACTACACAACCTGGTGCAGGGAAAGAAAGATTTGGGTCAGTGAAATAGTAAAACAAAACTAGTATTTGACAAAACTTGTAGTAAGGCAATGTGGAATTTTCCCTATCCCTGCCCTGAATGAATGTTGCCTTGGGAACATCTCCATCTGCACTAGATATTGTGGTCACAGATTATTTTCTGAATGTCTCATGTGAAAACTGTTGCTCTAAAATGGCAATCTGTTTCCTTATTAAGATACACTAATCTGGTTTCTAATTTGCCAATCTAACTAATGTTTCTCATACAAGCTTTCCTGTTGTTGCAGTGAATGTTAATTGGGATAAACAATATTTGGTGCTGTATTTACAGAGTATGCCTTTTACTATAATATGCTTCCAGTTAAATTCTGTGGTGTCTGAGAAAGTACATGCTACTTTCTCAAATAATTTTGAGTGGCAGATAAGTCTCTTAATTGGTGTTTACTCATTAGCATTGTAATGGCATAATGCAGAGAGAAAATTGTGCTTGCATTTTCCAAGCCGTGCTGGACTAATTTGAGTTAGTACAATTTGAAGTTATTTTATTGCTCTTCTCAACTGCTGGTGTGCTTCAAGATTGTTTTCTTTAAAGCTCTTTCCCATCTCTTCCATGTTGTTCTAGTGTTAGAAACATTTTTACGTTGTGTCGTAAAAGCTCGGATGACTTTTTAGACCAACTGAGCCTGAAGGTCTCTCATAGATCAAACTGTCCTCTCTGACAGTGGCGGATAATTCCCATGTAAACTGATGGGACTGAAGGGTTGCCTGGTCTAATACTGGTGAATTTGGCTATGCCCAAATTCACTTTCCTTTTAATCCACAATCACTCTAGAGGTAATGAGATGAGAAGATACTCTGTGTTACTTTATATTCAGGAATTGAAATGTCGTGGCCTGTGTCATGGATGAATGCAGACTGATTCATCAAAATGACTTGATTTAAAGCCTGCAGATTTTAGCTGTGACAGTAACTGCATGGATGCTGAAGTGTGGTATGAAGTGAGACCAAGGCAAATTACATTTCATGGACAAAACAGCCTTGTCATGGGGACTGTGCATGCAGCCCGGTATCTGTCATCCTCGGCTATCTCTGTAGTCTAAGTCAGGCATGGGAGGTGCTCTGCATTAGCACAAACGCACCTCCTGGCTCTTAGAGTGCTGGTCTGATGATGCTTCATTTAAAGTACAGTAGCTTTGCTGAATCTCGGTAGAAAATCTGATGACTATAAAACCCTGTCAAAGAATTACAAATAATGGCCCACTTGAGCATTTCATAGCTCCATGTGAATAGTCAGGATCTACCTTCTGCTGTTGTGACAGAACCAGTTGCTGTGGAGTCCCTGGTTTGTTAGTGCTTCCAAGTGCAGATGGTCTTTCCCCTCTGTTACACCGGGCACTGAGGTTGCTGCCAATACTCTGCTGCTAATATAACTGCATATGTGCTTGTGTGTTTCATGTTACCATGGATCTTGGTTTT
>NW_009928049.1:6304-28770 GCF_000696875.1 Nestor notabilis | reverse complement strand
GGGAAAGTGCTGGTATTCCTGGACAGTCACTGTGAGGTGAATGAGATGTGGTTACAACCTCTGCTGACTCCCATCAGAGAAGATCGCAAGACTGTGGTGTGCCCTGTGATTGACATAATCAGCTCTGACACACTTACCTACAGCTCTTCCCCAGTTGTGCGTGGAGGATTTAACTGGGGCCTGCACTTTAAGTGGGATCTTGTTCCTTTGTCAGAACTGGAAGGACCCGAGGGAGCCACTGCTCCAATCAAGTAAGGTTCCTCCCGTGTGGTGGGAAGTTCTGTGTGATATGTTGAGAACTCGTTAATCATTACAGAGCGTTATCTGGGTGTGCTGTTTAAGAAGCAGATGCTTTACCTGTCAGCTATCTGACTTGTTTATTTTACCTTGAGATAGTTTTGGTTACTGTTACCTATTTCAGTTTAATTTCTCACATTTAATCACAGATCAGATATATCTATCCTCTTAAGTCAAGAAGTATACTTCTAGAGAAAGCCTATACAACAGCAGCTTTTGCTAATACAAAAGTCTTCAGGAGCTAATGCTAGTCTGTATTAAATCTGTCCAATAATTTCACTTTTGAGCTGTGCATTGATGTTTGTTTCCAGTCTGTTGATGTTTGGCTTAATGATGATTTTGATAACTGTCTTTGTGCTAGTAATAGCCTGCATATCCCACTAACATAGGCTCTATATTTTCTGTGATTAAATGCTAAAGAATTGATAGATTAAGAAAATACATTTTTGTGGCAACAGGAAGGTGGTCTTCCAGCTGATGGGAGAGAACATCAGAGCATATGGTAATTTTCTATGTCAAAATATATTTTTTTTCTTCAGATTTAATTTATATTTTCACCAAACAGCAATTATTTTGTCATAAAGCTTTCTAAATGAACACATACAGATGTGAAAACCATTTAAAAATATGACTTGTCTCTTTGCATGATGTGGCAAATGCCTGAAACTGTTGGAAACTGCCCGTATTGTTTTTGCAGTCTTTTGAGAGTCATTCTGAAGCAAAAGACTTGTAAAAGCTTAACACTAGAACTTGAAAGTTACCTTCCTCAATCTTTTAACCACTGATGGCTGTCTTGCCTGTACTGAACTGGCAATACTTGGTTCCTGGTAGACACGTAGCTGTTAAAAAATGATGTCAACAGACACCTTTTTTTCTTTAGTAGCAGACACATACGGTTCAGACATGAGAATGGAAGCTGTCCCAGTGTGAATCCCTTCATGAAAAGGGCCAGTGCTGGTAGAGCAGTGCAAGAAAAACTGTTTGTGTTTTTTCTAGTTGCAGTAATCCATCTCAGTACAGAATAGGTTTATCAGGCAGAATAACTTCTTGCAGACTGACTCCTTGCAGATAATATGGTACTTCTATGAAATTTGCAAAGTGAATCAGAACTGGGTGGTCTCATCTCTTGCATTCTCTTTTCTTGGATTGTTAATGAAGAGCATTTCGGGCTGACGCAAGCAGCTCCAGCACAAGGTTCTTTGTTGTCGTCTGACAGCTCTGCAGTTAGTCTTTCCATGTCTACCCATCACAGGATTTGGTCTGAGAAGCCAGGAAACTTCTTAAGTTACTTAGCAGTTTGACTGCCTTGTTTGGAAAGTGTCATTGTGGCCATTTCTGAAGCAAGAAGGAAAAGGACAGACTAGGAAAATCTGAATGGGGAACCAGCATAGAAGGTCTTAAAATCCTTATTCTTGAATCTTAAAATGTGAGAACTGTTCTCGCATTTAATCTGGTTCATGGCTGAAAGTTAGTTCTTGCTTTTGTTCAACACTGTTGTTGCATTCCTTCAACTCACTTTTAGGAAAAACTCCCATGAAAAGGCAGAGAGTTTTGTAGTTAAAGGGAGTCTAATAATTTTAAAAGATTACTTTTTCTGAGTATTAAAGTGACTTTTCCTACTTAGAGGTCTCTGCCTGCTTTGAAAAAGAAGCTAGATTGCTGCTTAACCTTGGCAAATGGCTTTCCATCAAATGGAAAGTCTTACATTTTTAGAGACCTTCATAATGAAACATTTTGGTATCAGGGATGGAAAAATTGAGAGCAACCTTTCAACCCAGATTTTAAAGTGACAGAATCTGTAGTAGAAAGCTGTGTGAGAACAAGCAAGGATGTTACTAGTAAGGACAAGAAAAAGTCTGTTCCCCACCCATTGTATGTTCCAACTGTCGTATCTTTATGTAGTATTTTTACTCTTTTTCTTTCCATCTCCCTCCCCCATACTCTTCTAGAGCAACTACATATTATAACTTAGTGATGCAGTAGCAATTCAACCTAGAGCCTGTACAGTGGGGATCATATGCAGATTTTTTACAAAGTAGAGCACCATTCTGGTAGCACACAGGCAAGGTGAAAAACTGGGAAATGCAAATAAGCAAACTGTAAAGAACTTGCCAATAAACTGATGATCGCATCAACAATGAAATAATGCTGCTCTTGGGGTTTAGATTCTGTGGAGACAGAGTAGGATTTCTTTTAGCATCCTCCTGGCTTGTGTAATTCAAAATGGTACCTTGTTTCTTGCTCTAATTCAATATGGGAGAGTAATGTGTATCCTGGGTTCTGCTCTTTCTGCAGTACAGCCAAGCCTGGTCTCCATAATTTGCTCCTGTAAGAGAGGGAACAACATTATTGTGTGCAAGTATCCATTTGTAACTGTAGAGGAAATAGCTTCTGGTAAAGACAGATTAATTAAAGGCCGCTCCTAAGTTTCACTGTAGAAAACTTGCTGGACTCCAAACTTGTACAAGTTCTTATGTTTTTAGGTGGTTGGTTTGTTTTGGTCGGCTTTTTCAGTAGAGACACAGCCACTTTTTTCCTTTTTCCCTGTCCTGCACCTTTTCCTCAAATATACTATACAAAAAATTAAGGTTTATAGGTATTGGAATAACAAGAAATCCCAAATACCATTTACAGATCTACTTCTGAAAATTTTTTTTAAGACTGGAAGTGTGATCCGATGAGTTCTAGTGTCTGCAAGATTTAAATTGTATTATATAGGTGTAAAGTTAAGCTTTGAGACTAGCAGGTTCAGCTAAAATGACTTATTTTGGTTTTTTGTTTTTCTCTAAAAAAATGAACTTCTTTGTTCCTTTTTAGGTCACCTACTATGGCTGGAGGCCTGTTTGCCATGGATCGTGAGTACTTTAATGAGCTTGGACAGTATGATAGTGGCATGGACATCTGGGGAGGAGAAAATCTGGAAATATCTTTTCGGGTAATCTACCTTTTATGTGTGTATTGGAGTGTGAAACTTGGTGTCTGGCTGCTTCTCTTCCCTATGTGCAGCTTCTCTTTCCTATGTACTGTTTCTTTAGCACTGGAATAGCTATTTGCACATAGAAATTGGCACTTCTCTTCCCAGGAAGGATGCCTTTGAGCACACAGTAACTGCCTTTACAATAATCTTCAAGTTAAGCTTTAAAGGGAAGATTAAAGAGAATTTTGAGTTCTGTAGTTAAACATTCGTGGCTTTTTCTGTGTTTGGTGGAGCGTTTCATGATACCTATAGAGAATCACAGGAAAAGAATAATCATGCAAATTTCTGAAAGGAGTTTATAAAAAATGTCTGATGAATCTCATGTCAGTTAAAAAGACATGGCTCACAGCAGCATTGATAATAAGTAAGCTTATTATCTTTCCTTAGTCATGTATGGGGCTTTTCAGATACTTCAGCCTCCTTTTTGAGAGCCTGGAAATGTAAATTATTTTTGTAACTAAATTAAAGGTCCTGTAGAGGAGTCAGCTTGGTTGGAAAAATAATGAAAGTCATAAGCAGGAGATTTGAAAATGATACTTCATTGAGCTTCCTGTGTTTTATCTCATCTTTCCTGTCACTTCAGTGAAAGAAAAACAACTTTTTGCGCTCAATGTCATGTTTGCCTTTTCATTTTTTATAAAGTGGATTCATAATAGGTTTGACAAGAGTCTGCTGAAAACAATACTCTATCACAACTACTATGAAAAGAGATAACATTTAAAAAAAAACATACCCCAAAATAAACCAAACACAATCCCCAAGACTTTAGAGGAATTTACCAAATTGTGTCATTAGAGGACTCAAGATTAGAGTTCAGACATAAGGACTGGCATTTCATAAATTTGTGACTTTAAGGGGTATGTACTGAATAAATAAAATCTTTGAAGTTTTCAGTATAAAATATTAGATATCTGAGTAGAAGTGCATGGGGTGCAAGGACATCATTGTTACTGTGTAATGCACAGATTCAATAAAAAGGGCTTTGAGAAATATTCGGAGAGCTTTATATGTCTGGAAGCCTTTGTTTCCCTGGGGGGAGAGTTGTAAAGAAGTTTAGTCTTTATCTTATCCAGGAGGAGTTTTAAAAGTGACTTGCTAATGTGAGAAGTTTCTTCCGACACTGGAGAATTATGTTAGTCCAACAAAATGCCAATGATGATAATTTGCTGGAAGCTGAAGTTTAAAAAGAGATTAAAAAAATAAATTGGAGGTAGAGTGTAAATGATATCTAGATCTGGGGTGCAGTGTCAGAAAACATGATATGTAGGACCTAATCCCATCATCATGGATAAACCTACCTAAGTATCCCTTGAAGAAGGAGAGAATGTAGTCAGCCTTGTCACTATATGTGTAATGAGGTACGTTCTGCTTTTGTCTGGGCAGATCTGGATGTGTGGTGGTAGACTTCTGATCATCCCCTGCTCCAGGGTGGGACACATTTTCCGGAAAAGGCGTCCCTATGGCTCACCAGGGGGACAGGACACTATGGCTCATAACTCCTTGCGGCTGGCACACGTGTGGATGGATGAATATAAGGTAAGAGACAATTCTAGGTGTCCTGGTTTCAGCTGGGGTAGAATGAGTTTTCTTACTAGCAGCTAGTACAGTGCTGTGTTTTGGCTTTAGTCTGAGAACACTGTTGATAACACACCGATGGTTTAGTTGTTGCCAAGTAGCACTTACCCTGATCAAGGACTTTTCAGTCTCTCATGCTCTGCCAGTGAGGAGGAGCACAAGAGGCCAGGAGGGAGCAGAAACAGGACACCTGACCCAAACTAGCCAAGGGCGTATTCCAGACCACGGCACATCATGTCCAGTATATAAACTTAGGGGGTGGGTGAGCAGCTGTGTGGTGCTTGGTTGCTGGTTTGGATTAAACCACAGCACTCGGTCATGAGATAAGGTTAGTAACTGGCTTGTTTGTCACATGACTATATCATCACAGTGGGATCTGTTAGCATCTCTAATGGGGTCTTCCTTCTATAGTCTGATTCCCTAATGTTAACTTTGCTATGAATTCCAAAATTCTGTGGGATCATTGTTCGGCTTTTGAGTGCTCAAGTCTCCTCCCTCCTACTTCTACTATGCCTTTTTAATGAAGTAAAAGATGAGTGAGTTCTTGTAAGCTCTGCATTGCTCCGTGTCCAAATAAGTATTACGTGGCAGCCATGTACTGCTGTATGCCTTCAGGTAGTTTCTATGATGGCAAGACAGGGGTCTTATGGGTTGGCTGTATGCTTTCTGTTTTAATTAGCAGTCTGATTCTTAGTGTGTCTTGCCCTCGAGGCTCAATCAGAATTGACTTCTGGATTCAAGAGCAAGTGTATTCCTTCCTTGTCTTCAGATCTTGGTACTGATGCTCTTGAATGTAGGTCAGATTTCTGTGAATCTCTTTTCTCTGTGATACTTGAGGACATTTTGCCTTGTGAGACCATAGGATTTGCTGTGTGGCTCCTCCTGTGGTCCCTCAATTTCTATACAAGACATACTTTATTAACTTTCTATTCTTTAGAGGTGTATGTTTCAAACCTCATCCTTTATCTTGATGTTCAGTCAGTTTGAGGAGCCTATTAAGGGTTGTTAATTCTTATCGCCATTCTCCATCTCCATAATGTATTGGTACATCTATCACTTTCTCTTTTATTGGTGCCTGGGCACAGTTGTTTTGTGATTAATGATGGCTTTCTCTGAAGCTTGGAATTGATTCTTTGTTATAATTTCCAGCTTATACTACTTTGTCCAACAAGGACTTAAACTGCTGATTCTAGCAGTCTCTTATCACAGATTTATGTCCTGAACGTTTCCAGCTGTTTCTTATCTAATTCTCTGGTAGTTGCCAGAGACTGTCATTATGATGGATTTGTGTGTGCAAGGCAAGCTTGGAAATATTTCTGGTTTTATAAGCGTAATGCAAGTATTTAGGGCCAGTATAATTTACTGAAGTGATTGTATGATGAATAGTACAAAGATAAGACTTACATGACTTGTTTTGCAACAGGGCAAAAGTCATTATTTAATAAATAAAAATGCATAAGGGAAGGGAAGTAGCAACCTCTTCATAACTGTCAAAAGCTAAATGTAAAATAAGTAAGTTCAGGTATACAATGGAGATAAATAATGCAGAGAAGGTAGAACACTGACATTTGAACTTTAACCGGGAAAGTGACAATTGGAATATCAGAGCCATTGTTTTGAAGCAGGCTAGTTTATGATAGTGATGTCCAGTCTATCTCCAAACTTCCTCGGAGTTGCCAAACAGTCCAATGTACTTGATGCTTTCTCTTTCTCTGCTATTAAAATAGCAGTGATGCATCAAGCACATCCAAATGCTCAAAGATCTTGATAAGGATAGATGTGTAATTCATGTTGAGATGATGCTGTATGTCATCTGAATATCAGAGATAGCAGTAGGTAATTGAAAACTGTCAGAACTACGTTGTGCTACGTGAATTCCAGATGTCTGCTAGAGATTAATGCAACGAAATGTTATGGCTCAATGCCTTGAAAACTGATTTCCAAGTCATAGCTAGTAAAAGAGTTCATGTGCAAATACAATGCATTTTCCACTAGCTCTGTAAATCTAGCTGAAAGTAAAGACTCCACAAGGGGATTTTCTTCTAGTTTTGGCAATACTGTTCATGCCACATTGTACATTCATGAATTCCCGTTTTTCCCCATTGTTTCTTTATTAGAGTTGAACAGTACATAATACTGAGCTGGAATCTTAATCTATCCTTGTCTAAATAGTTAAAATTCTAAGCATAATTATAAATTAGAACATGAGAAAATAACACTGTGGGAGCCTTTCTGGGAGATGATGCGGGTGAAGCACTAGCAAAACAAAATGAAACTTGGGGTGTTTTACAAACAGGAAGAAGTTGGAAATCGGTCTGAAAATTATTCTCCCTTTGTCCCCAAACTGTTTCTCTTCACTACAGGAGCAGTATTTTGCTTTGAGACCTGAGCTAAGGATGAGGAACTACGGAAATATTACTGACCGTGTAGAACTGAGAAAGAGATTGAACTGCAAGTCATTTAAGTGGTATTTAGATAACATCTATCCTGAGATGCAAATATCTGGGCCCAATGCCAAAGCTCCGCAGCCAGTATTTATTAATAGAGCACAGAAACGACCGAAAATAATCCAGCGTGGAAGGGTAAGAGAAACTTTCTTAAAAATACAGAATCCTGTTTTTTTAATTATTCTGAGATTCTTTCTGAAAGATCTGCTCAAATACAAGAAAAATGTTCTGTTTCCATAGAGCATGGACTTCTAGTTTTGCAATAAGCTGTCTTGGAAACTAACAGGATTTGTCTTTATACAAAGGCAAATGAGTTTCACTCTGATCTATATTTCAGGTCATCTTTAGACCAGATACTCTTCAGTGAGGTTTCTTGCCTCAAAGCTCTGAGTTACAAAGTTTTGATGTCTTCAGAATGTGCTTTCATGGCTGCTGGTTCTGAAGATGGAAGTGGATAGAGAAATTTGGCCTCAGATATTCGTGCTCTGTGGTTTATGATAAGAGTACAATGTAATTAGTTTGCAAACTCGTTGCTTTAACGGGATAATTTTCTGCAAATATGAACACTTGCATTTGATGGCAGTTCTAGTCTTGACTTTTAGATAATGAGTTTTGCTCCTTTTTTCTTCAAAGTAGAAGAGATAAATTTTTATGTGTATTCATTCATGAGGGAAATCATGATTAAATTCATTAAATTAGCTCTGACACCTATGCGTATGGGTTTGTATGCAGGCAAAGCCAACACACAGTTGCATCTGTTCTCTCCAGAGACAAATTCATCTGATATGTCCTTTTTACACTTTCCCAAAGTAATGGATAACTTCAAACCCAAGACAACTTTCTCAAGGTCTTTACTTTCATAGAGACCTTTGAATAAACCATCTAATGTGCACATAGATTGTGGCTAGCAGATTCCCTTCTAGCTCAGTAATTGAAAGCATTAAATAGCAATGTAGCCCTCTCCACAGGGTAACACAGGCTGCAATAGCTGTTGACAGTCCTCAAAGCAGATTTAGGCTGGAGGACCTATTGACATAATTAGATTTTTGCTCAAAAGCAGGAATCTGAGAATCCACAATTTGCATAGTATTTTTATAATAGGATCCCAGCCAAGCAGTAAAGTTATTTATTAGGGCAAACGTGTAGTTTACCTGAATAAAACTGATACAATGGGATGATTGTCCTAGTTGTTGAATGCTGTTATTCACCATGGCAGAATTCTAAATAATAGGTTTCTGCTTTCATTCAGACAGAAGTTTAACTAAGGAATTGCTGACATGGGAGATGCTACTTGAGGGCTCTAAATTCCTCAACAACACTTAAGGGGAAATCTTCCTACCATTAATTTCCTGTGGTTTAATGTGGAGGAAAAAAACCCTTGTGCACCCTTTAAGAAGGGGGGAGACAAGACAGAAAAATGGAGTTCCTTGCCTTGGTTATCTGGGTTTCAAGAATTATACCCAGCATTGTGTAAGAGAGTCAGCTTTGGCTGTGATGATTGTATAAACTATTTCCAGATGCCTACAAGGAACAGAATGATCAGCCAATGTCACCACTGCATGCCAGACTCTTTAGAATTTGGGATGAATCACTCCAAATCTCAGCTTATTTTCAAAAACTAATTGGGCCAGAGATAAGTGCTGGTTTGACAGCTGTGAAGAACTGTAATGATCAAAAACTGTGACAGATTTTAACAGTGTTATCAAATGCTGATCATCATGGCCATTAAAAACAAGGACAAAAATCATATAAAACTCATGTAGCTTTATGGTTTGAAAGCCTTCTGTTGAGTGAGGAATGATGAAAATGAGATCTGTCTTAGATGTCTCTGGGGTGTGAGGAAATGTTACTTAAAAGCTTTTGTGTAATTTGTTTCAGATGTGTGGAGGGAATAGAAGAAACATGGTGCACTTGAGGAGGTGGCTGATGTGCCTTGGGACAGCTATTTCCAGAAATGGGGTTTAATGGAGAATATTGTTCAGTATTTGTACTCTCAAATTCATATACCAGCATGTGATGGAACAGTTCTTTTTATTACTGGAAATGTCTTCTGGTTTCTAGAAATCAGTAAAATCAGTCCAAATGCCAAGATAGCTACGTATGTCTTCATAATAAAACGCAGCTAACTAATTAATCAGCTTGGTCTTTTTTCCTCTATATTCAGCTCCAGATTGGAATTAATTATTTTTAATTTGGTTGCCAGATCTGGGGCCCTGCCATCTCCCACACATGTGCACACCCATTGGCTGTCAAATGCACTTCTGTGCACTTGTAGTTTGTCTTTAAGTAGTTCCTTCTCGTTTCTCAAAGAGGTGGTAGTGTTTCATGAAGAGAGGCCATAGGAGGAGATTTCTATTTAAACTAAACTGTAATAAAATGTAGTTTATACAGTACAGTCAATACTCCTGAGCTAATGAGTATTTGGTACCTGTGGCTTTCATGGGAGTGAAGAGGGGAAAGAAATTTGTCAAGAGTGCGGCCAGCATGTGCTGAGCACTTGTACCATACAGAGAGAAATCTTGACGTAAGTGTGGGTTGGTTTTGGTGGGTTTTTTTGTGAGGATACTAAGTTCTAGGGCTTCTAAAGCATTACCAGGTGTTCCTTTTGGTATGTGATATTTGTTGTTTACTCTGTCCATCAAACTGTTTTCCTTTCATAGCTGTATCACCTTCAAACCAACAAATGCCTGGTCGCCCAGGGCCACCCAAGTCAGAAAGGAGGCCTGGTAGTGGTTCGTGAATGTGACTACAATGATCAAAACCAGGTATGAGATACCTAATTGTACTGAATAGTAATTCACATCTTAAAAATTGCTAATACATTTTACTGCTGGCAAAATGCCTTAGTACCACATCTTACCAGCAAGCAGGCTAATGTCAAGAGTATCATTCAAGCAACAAGGCTGGCCGAGGAGACTGTGGAGCTTACTGCTCTGTACCTGCTAATGCTGAGTGTTGGATATTGTAATCTCTTTATAGAATGAATCTGTGTGTGTGGCTGAAGACTATCCTTAAGTGGCTTCTGACAGGATCATAATCCACTGATTGACACTTCACAATTTGTAGAAACGCCTTCAGTCAGTTCCTCATACTGGGATTCAAAGTGGCCTTTTCCTGGCCTTTTGTTCTTTGTGTATTGTACAACTAGTCCTCTGCTGCTAGAGTGGCTGTAGTCTGGAGTGAATGAATGATTTGTTATTATCATTAAATAGAAGGAAATCTAAGGAATTTAGAAAATTCTTTGGCTACTGGTGAATTGCTGATCTGGGGATTAATTAGGGATGGATGTAAAAATTCTAATGTGAGTTTTTATATCGCTACATAAAGCCTTTGGTATTCCACCTCTATTGTTTCAGGCAACAGAAGTTCAGGACTTGGATAAACAGTCTCCAGGGTAGAGAGTTCTTCATCTAATGCTGTAAAGACTTTTACTTAGCTAAGAACTACATTGAGAATGTTATGAATAGGAGCCTATGGGACCCAGGTTTAAAAACCAGATCACGTCTAAAGAGAAAAGTAATCAAGGACACAAAATAAGTGGAGCATGGGATGTAATGCAGTTTTCAGGGTATGGAAACTGCAATAGTAGAAGCAGGATGATTTGTGAATAGTCCCAAACAAGAAGTTGTTTGCTTTGTCCACTCATGGGACTTTCTGCCTCCTATCTGTGGCCTCACCAGTTGAATGTGACAGAATAAGATGGCATGAGGGGTGTTAGCCAGTGTCTGGTTGGCACTAGACACGTGGTCTCCAGTTGTCACTTAAACAGGATGAAGCAATACATCCCTGTGCTTTGCCTCTGGAATACTGAATAATCGTTGTTATAACCAAATTTTAGGTCTTTGTGTAAAGGTGGATGAATTTAAGTTGGAATGTGAATGGAAGTTTTCCTATGTGATCTCTTCCATTAGCTGTAAGAAAGGCAGCAAGTCTTGTAAATGTACAGACTGTGTAAATGTAATAGTAACTGATTGGCACCAGTGACTGTACATTTGCAGTGCCAAAGGTGCTATGCTGCTTTCTGAGCCATTCTGTGAGTGAGAAAGCAAAAATGATTGCCTGTGGATGATGTCTGCAGTAAGAACAGATGGGTCCTCACAGTTACTGCTTCCCTCTTCCTTCCTGCCATATTTTAATAGTGAACTGCTCATGGCTGGAGGAGAAAGTCTGTTGTTTTTCCTTATCAAAACCTTTTTCTGATCCCCACCCCCAGAAATAGAAACTTCAGTTAGCCTTTTGGTATTGAGAAAGACAAGTTAGTGCTCTGATTGTTGATCTTCGGCTTCTTTATGCATGACTCTGGTTTATTAGTGGTAAATTAAACAATTAGTTCTCATAAAAAACCCTGGCCGTACTATCTTATTTCACAGCAATTTTGTTCTCCAACCAAGTATGTTATCCAGCACTATGGTTTTCTGCCACTAGACTTATTTTGTTCTCCTAATAAATCCCAAGAGTGCATTCAGCCAGCTTGCTTTCATATCCTCTTGAACAATCTTGCTATAGTTACGTGAGAACAATGTAGAAAAAGACAACACTTATTTAACAGCTTCAGCTTATAAAAATAGCAAGAAACTTTCTGAGTATTAGAAGCTTTTATCTGTTGTTTGTGGTAACACTCAACCCATTGGCATTTTCTGCTGATTTTTGCTCTGGAACCATCTGTTTTATGCCTTTGTCCTAATAAGAAAGCCTGTGTTGGGTCTGGTGAAATGCAGGTACCTAGCTATCCCATTCCCTGAGGCCCACTGGCAGCAAATTAAGTGTGTGTTGCTTAATACAGCACAGAGAGTTACTCTGGAAGATGACAATCTGTACTTTGTGAGCAATATTTTTGTGACTGTTTACCATTTTTTCTGAACCGAAGATGCCATTTCTGTAGAATTTTTGCCATTTCATGAGTGTGTGATTGTATTTTGACCTCATGTAAGCTTTTGGCATCCTGTGACAGCTTTCTGTGAAAATAATTCGATGCCACTTGGGACTGATTTCCTTTGATGATAGTGAATTTTTCCCTGAGGTACATGAGTAAGTTATCACTGGTTATCTGTTTCTAAGCTGCTTTTGCTCTGGAGTAGGTAACACTCTCCCTTGAAAAATACATATTGAAGGTGCAGTCTACCTGGGAAAACATGCAAAGGGCTGGGAAGACAAAATGGGCTGCCTTAACACTCACTGACTGCAGTTCTTTTGATTGGAAAATAATTGTCTCTTAATCTCTTAACTGGAAAATAAGTCTTATGTGCAGTATAGACAATTCATGCATGTGAGAGCTGATGCTGAGAGGTGGGTTTGTGCGAAACTCACTGAAGTCATGAGATTGGCCTTACAAGGAGATCTCTTTTTCCCTTAGTTGATGCTTGCTATGTTTTCTGTAGCCTTCATGGCTGCTAAGGAATTTCAAATTCTCACTTCTTGATTTAAAAGAAGTAACAGCTGTTATGTAACTGTGTCATCACCATTATGGGTAGTACTTTCACATTATTGGGTAGTTGACTTGGATAAGCGTTATTAAGTAAAGTTAAAAATTACTCAAGCACATCAGACTATCCTATTTTCTAGGACTTGACAGTGACATTCAATTTGTTTTTTGCTATAGGAAGAAAATGCAGTAAGGAGAGTGGTTCTCACAGAGGTTGATATGTGTAGAAAATGTATTTTAAATGTGTGTCTTTAAGTTATAATGAACAGTAGGATGTTTTGTTGTAATAAATAATCTGGGGCTCATACTGGTGATTGAACACATCCAGGAAGAAGTGATGAAAATTTTGTAGTTAGAAATAACACTGGTAGAGGAGGTGACAGGATCCTGCAGAATAAGGTCAGTGAAGAGATGTCTGAAGTAACACAGAAAAGAGAAAAATTGATTGCGAATTTTGCAAAGAGAAGACTAACATGGAATGAGCAGTTCTGTAGCTGAAGAGTGGGCATGTGAAGGAACTGCCAATATTGCCAAAGGAAACACTCTCCTGAGCTTCAGTAGTGTGTCTGACCTCTTTCTGGAAATGAGACTGAGCCTGCACAACGTAGTGCACACCACAAAACCTTTGGTGTTGAAGGATGATTGAAAATACTTAAGCATATTGCAAGATCGTCATGAAAGACTGGAGGTATCTGAAAAGTGGAAGTAACAAACTATGGTGTAGCTTCTACCCCAAACCGTCATGCCAAGATTAATGAGGTGGTGACTAGGAGACAAGGGTTCTGGAGCAGGCCTTGGGCTACATACTGCCCTAAAGGAGGAGGAGGAGGAGAAGTAGTTAACAAGAGGCTTGGAAGAGAAACATTAAAGAACACTAAAAAGGAAGGTTTTGGAATGAAGCACAGTAGCGAACACAGGACTAACTAGTGGGAGTGTTTGTGATCTAACAGCTAAAGAAAGATTGGGTTTGTCATGTAGCTAACGCGTGCTTGCCTTCTCCCTGACCTAAATGTTAAAGACAAATTCCTTGTCCGAAACATTTCTTAAAGACCACTAAATAATGTGGATTTTTTCAACTGTTTGTTTTCAAATACACCAGGTTGACCCTTAAACTTTATTTTCTGTGTTGTTATAACCTCTTCTCTGTGTGTTTAGTTCTATTCAATAGTTTAACCTTTCTCTTACTTAGCAATATATTGAGTTTTAAAAGTGTGACTCTTGGCATTCCAGCTGGGGATGGTACTGAAGTGTCTAAGCAAGGGCATCTGTGCTCTGGGCCTTTAAGAGATAACTGATCTGAACAGGGAATTCCAGAAAAGCTCTGCTAACACTCTTACAGCACTTCATAAATGTAAGAATACGTACTTCACAGGCTGTTCAAGAGTCAGTCTGGAATGATGTGCTCACATGTACAGTTCTTCTGCAAGATCTTTCTCCCCAAACCTCTAGATCGTGACTGTTAGTTTGCCTTTCTGATACAAGTCATGGCTAGAGTGAGCATGAAGACATCCAAGTAAGTCTGCCTGCTGCTTTTCCATAAACTGCTGAAGGAACACAATTCATCAGTCCCTCTAACTATTATGAAACATCGTTAAACACACTAAACTGTGAAACAGAAAGCATGTATCATGTATCTGCAACAACCTTCAGGAGGACATTGGGTTTTCAGGGGAGCAGTAGCTGAAAATAATGATTACAGACCACCAAACTTTGTGGCTTCTGATGATTTTCACAAGTCACTTGGTGCTGGGATGTCATTGTTACCTGTAATAACAGGAGCTGAAGTATATACGAATAGTTGTGATGATGCAGACTGCTAGGCACATCTCCTCCTCAGTGCTGAGGCAGCTTTTTTGTGCTCTTAAGCTGAATTTTTCTCTTTCAGAGACTGTCTGACAGAACAATACAGTTGTGCCAATCCAAGCAACAGATTGTAACTGATGAAAGTACCGGAATGCTTCTCCTGTCGGCATGGTTCACGGCAGGGATTTTCTTTCACACAAAGGGCTGTTTCTGTAGTAGTTACTGTCTTGTATTTACTGAAAATTTTCAAAGCATTCCTCTAGTGCTAATGTAATTTGCAGACCAAATGGGGGTGTATATTCACAAAGCTTTGCCAGTTGGCCAGCTATGCCTTTTGCTACACTCCACTGCACTGTGAAAGCCAAAGGGTAGGCTGATGCTTCCTGCTTTATTTCATAGCATTTTGAAATGTTTACTCTCTAGGAACAGTGAGCTTCCCTTTTCTACCTACTACAGATTCTTTTATTTATTATTTTCTCCCTTGGTTGGGTGATAGGTTTTGTTTTTGTACAGTTATCTGTTTTGACATCGGACTCGATCTTCTATGGGTAACTCCATTTTTCCAGAGGAAATGATATGTGCTGTCCTTCTAGATGATGAGGCACTGTTTGAGCCCTTTCCTCACTTGAATTTCCTCTGAAGTACTTCAGCTAGCTGTTACCTATTTACATTAATTAATCTCACTGTAGGAATAATACCATGTTTTACCAGAAAAAAAAGTGTTCAGTTACACTGCCCCGTATTTCTTTATGATAAAAAACAATCCTGTGGGATCACTGGGATATAGAGGTTTATGGAGGGAGCGAAGAGCCATGTCTCCTTTACCAACAGTGGCAACCTGAAACCAGTCAGGAAATCTAAATATTAGTAAAAGGAGAGAGCAGAAATCTCCCCTGTCCAGTCTTCAGCCATGTCACACTGCTGTCCTTGCAAGGAGTTAAGCTGTAGTCCTCACTGAAACTAGTCATTAACTGTGTATGAGGAGAAACTGTTTCTACCCACTTGTCTGTGTGTAGATGAGACTAATGAAGTCATCAGTCAGTCCTGGCAAAGGCTGGGTGATTGATTGTGTCCTATTGGTACTAGAAGCCCTAGGAAACCTCAGTTCTTAAATCTGTAAATAGTCTGAACTACCTTTTGATGGGCCTAAATTCAAAATCCAGTTCTTCCTAGGCTGCACCTGCATAAAGAAATGTTTCTGCTAACAGGGTTTGTGCTTTGGATCTCCTCCTATTTATTTTGTCCATGAGACCTACTCTAGTACACTTACCCTAGATCTGTGCTGTGCGTCCCTTTCCTGCTGTGGGAAAGTTGAACCAGCTGCTGTGGTCTGGGTGACTAAGCACCAGCAGGACCTCTGTGTTCCTGTAACCACTGATGATGGTATTGACTCTGATGGGTGGGAGACTTGGGCAGGCATCTGAGCACTACCACGTGTGAAATGCTTTGCTTGAGGGAAGATCTCTGGGTGCTCTGGGGAGATGTAGGACCTCGGGAAGGTCAGTCAGCAGCTGGATGGGCCACTGCACTCCAAAACCGAAGGGATGCTTGGCGCCTTTCCACCACCACCAGGATAAGATTTCCTCTTACCCTGCTGCCTGTGTTGACAGGCAGGGAGAAGAGAGCTGCTAGAAAGAGGCCAATCCTACAGCATTCACCTAATTAAATAATTTATTTAACCGCAAACTTCATCAATTTCATTATGGAGAGAGATTTTTCCGTAACATCTGCCACTTAGGTTGTTGGAAAAAAGAAACAATTCATTGTATTCTAATTGCATCGCAGTGTCTTTCCTTCAGTGAAAATAGTGAGTTTCCTTATGCCTGTAGAGCAGATCAGTCATTAGCATGTGGGGGACAGCAGTGAAAAGTTCTGCTTTCTGTGTGGTGGGAGCTGGGCATAATTCCATTTTTAGAAACTGAAATCTGACAGGGATGCTCTCCTGGGTTGTTAGGAAGTGGATGCGGAATGAAAATATCCTGCACCTCATCTGTTGCCTCTTTTAAAAATAAAATGAATTTTTGAAAAGCGGTTATTGTAGAAAACACATAAGAGGGTAAAATAAGACATTCCTCAGAAGTGAGGTATGAATCCTAGGCAGGCACCATTTTCATTATGGACTTTTGATAGTGTGTTGGCCGCCAGGAGATGTTGCCTTCCTATACTGGGCTGTTACAGCCTGTCAAGAGCAACAAGACCTAAACATCATCCTTCCAGTCTTCAGCAGCAAAGCAGTTAATAAATTTTGGAGTATGCAAAGGCTTGCAGTTATACAACAAAACCCCATCATAGGGTGGCTTTGCTTTCCTTATGCTTGAATCTGCAACTTCAAACTGATATTCTAATCTGAATTTGGAAGCTTTGTCCCAAATTTGGGCCTTTTTTCCCCTCTTTACTCCCCTCTCCCCCCCCAATGCATCATGAGTTTGGAATTAATTTTGGCCGTCTTGTATAAGCCTTTCTGGAGAAGTATCACACTGGATTTAAGCAGTGTTCTGTGTTCTTTGCCATTCCTGAGCTTTTGATTAAAGGTCTGCTCCCCATGTCACTGCAGTCTTTCATTCTTACCAGCTTCATCTGTTGTTTGGGGATTTGGCTCCATCATTCTACTTCTTTTAATAATAATAAAACTTCTGGCAAGTCTTGCTATTTCTCCATTGCCTCCTCCACTTCAATCTTGCCATGCTTGCTTTCTTATGGCAGGGTTTAAACAGAAAAAGTATGTTAGAAGGCACCAGAACACCTGAGGTTAGGGCACATTTTAATGCGATACCTGCACTGTTTAACGTGAGGCCTTCACAGTGTTACAACAGTCACTGTTCTAATGAGCTGTATGCTTTTCAGTCATGCTGTCCAGCTGAGGCAATGCCCCGAATCACAGCTCCCTCCAGAAGGCTGAGCTTAGTTTCATCGGATAAAATCTAATAAAAATCACAATTTGCTTTATTTGCTCGACTTTTCTGCCTGGAATTTGATATTCTAGGCTCTGAGTGTGAAACTTGTGCTGACTTAGTGGGGGTTGAAAATCGCAGAGTGGGCATGGTTACCGTAGCTCTGAGCTGTGTGAGATCAGAACAGGGCTGCAAGAAGAGTGTATCGGAAGAACTGAGCGTGCCTGTAGGTACGGGTACCTCTGGTACAGTTATGAGGGGCTCATTCCCTCTTATTCCCAGGGTCAGTAGTCGAGGGAAAGGAGTTGGTGCTGGCAAGTGACACAGATGAGCAGGGATGCTGGTGGTACACAACATCCTGGGGCTGGGTCTGGGAATTGCAGGAGAATGAGGGTGCCTGCTTGACGGCCAGATGCTGTGTGAATGCAGGGCCCCGCTGGGCACTCAGAACAGCAGCTGTTTGGTGTTTAGCCAGCTGGTGTCAGCGTCTTCCCTGCACTGCAGAGTTACAGTTTCCAAATACTTTCTTCTCCTTTTCCCTACCCCTGTGTAATCCAGGATATTTTGAGGTGCACACACTGAAGTTCTGCATTTCTTTGCTTTCCAGCACAGGGATCAGAATCTTCTGTTGGTTACAAGACCTCCAGGTCTTCCACCTCACTGATGTTGGCCCAGGTCTTTGCAGGGCTGAGGGCACTGAGGGAGGAGCAGCAGCTCCTGCAGTTAATGACCAGGCTGATGGTCCAGCTTCCCTGAACCTTCAGCTGTGCCAGACATGCCTTGCTCCAAAGCGAGGTTTAGGCAGGCAGCTGAGGGTTGGCCATCTGACTGCTTGCCTGGCACATTATCTTGTTTAACTGCCTGGACAAGAGGAACACTTGGGCGCTGCTGAAGTTTAACAGTGGTAGTTACAGGGCAGAGTCACAGTTGGTCCTTCTAGTGCCTCTGCATGGGGTAATGCTGTGTGATGCTGGGAAGGCAATAAAGCACTGCAGCTGCGTATCTGTTGCTGGAAAAGAGGCAGTGAGTATTGAGTATTGCAAGGCACATGTCTGACATCCAGGTGCTAAAGCACCTCCTCCATAGCTGAACAAAAGATGCAAGGCACCTGCCCCGAAACACTGGGATAAATGTATTTCTGTTTCCTCTTTCAGGTCTGGATTTACAATGAAGATCATGAGCTGATTTTAAATAATCTCCTTTGCTTGGACGTTTCGGAAACTCGCTCATCCGATCCACCTCGTCTCATGAAATGCCATGGGTCCGGCGGCTCGCAGCAGTGGACATTCGGGGTAAGCGGAGTGGCTGGCATAAAGCACATTGCTTGTAATTGATCATGGAATCACAAAGACATTTAGGTTGGAAAAGACTTTTTAGATCATTGAGTCCAACCATTAAGCTAACCCTGCCAAGTCCACCATGAGACCACATCCATAAGTGCCACATGTATACACCTTCTAAATACCTCCAGGGACGGTGACTGAACCCGTTCCCTGGGCAGCCTGTTCCAATGCTTGACAACCCTTTAAGTGAAGGAATTTTTCCTAATATCCAGTCTAAACCTTCCCTGGCACAAACTGAGGCCATTTCCTCTTCTATCACTTGTTACTTGGGAGAAGAGACCATCCACCTCCTCACTGCATTCTCCTTTCAGGTAGTTGTAGAGAGTGATAAAGTCTCCCGAGCCTCCTTTTCTCCAGGCTAAACCACCCCAGTTCCCTCAGCTGCTCCTCATAAGACTTGTGCTCCAGGCCCTTCATGACAATAGCACTAACAGGACAGCAGATTTGAGTTTAATTATGACTAAACCTCAGATGTACCAAGTCAATTGTACTGTAGCAGGCCCAGCCCACAGTCTAAGCAGCCTGTACCGAAGTTGCATGGGTTGTGGTGGCCGCATTTCTTAACAAGACTGCTGAGCTCTGACTCATGCAGCCCCTTTGCAACTTGGGAATGTTTCTGCAGCTCCATTTAGCCTTTTTTCTGTTCGACACAGCCACCCACTGTGATTCACAGGGATGTGCCAGAGAGACCAAAATCCACCCCACAGCCCTTTGTCATGTTGTTTTTGCAGGACTGGGAGACAGGAGCAGCCCGTGTGGTGGTTTCTGCTTCGTGCTTGAAGAAGCACAGGGCAGAGCGAGGGATTGAGAGAGGGGGTTTCTTGCAGTTGCTTCTGCCCCATAATTGCATCTCATTAGTTTAATCATTTCGAGTCTGGAGTGGTTGATTCACAGAACTGAGCCAGTGCTGCATGTGCTTAGAATTTGGCTCCTGGGTATTAACTCGGATGTTGTTCCCCACATGCCCTCAGCACAGCAGTGAGTCTGTAGTACAGACATTGTTGAACAAAGAAGAGGGCACTGCCCAAACTGCCTGTTGCGCTTCCAGGACAGCTCTGTGTAATCTGTCCTGGGTTCATCCCTTGCTGCTCGTTGGCAGCACAAGTTCCTGTGTGGAGTCAAGTAAGGAAGGCTGTTGCAGTCCAGGATGGTTTGGAGATAGGGAGGCAGGTATTGCATGAGCTCAGGCTTGTGTGTGTCTGAGGTTTGCCCCAGCAGTGCTGCAGCTGCAGATGGTGGTGGGAGTGGTGTGCTGATAGTCTGCTGCTGGTAAGAGATTACTCAGGGTTCATCAGCTTGAGTTAGCAGACAAGGGTTTTACAAGACTAAGAGAACAGCTATTGAAATTCATTGCTGGTAACTGGTAGGTGATGCCTGTGATGGTAGCGTGTGAGTCCTTGGTGCAGAGAGGCCAGCTGTGCACTGTCAGTTCCAACCAGAGTTAGAGGTATTCTGGAGGAGTGCTGTGGTATCCTTGCTATGTTCTCCCGCTCTGTTGGACATCGGCTTGTGCCTGTAAGCACCGACACTGACCCTGGTGTGACTCTTCTCATGTATTGGCTCCCTCCATGCAGGAGAAGAGCAGGTTGCTGCCCATGGGCGCTGCTGGGGTGGTTATGGATAGATCAGGGAGTCCGCAGCAAGGCTCATCTGTCAGGAAGGAGCATCCCCTCCCCCTGAGCATCCCTTTCAGCTTCAGTTTGACGATGAGAGAACCGAAGTCTTAATAACTAAATCCCATCTGTCTCCTCTAGAAAAACAACCGCCTCTACCAGGTCTCTGTGGGGCAGTGCATGAAGGTGGTGGATCCACTTAGCCACAAAGGGTACGTGACCATGGCCATCTGTGATGGGTCCCTTCCGCAGCAGTGGCGTTTTGAGAGCTGAGGCAGCGAGGATGCGGTTGGGAAGCGTTAAGCCAAGACCCCAGTTCCCCTTCAGCCGTGATGTTCAGTCATTCTGGAGGGCTTTGTGAGGAGCTGCTGCACCCAGCACAGCCCCAGCCGCTGCGGCGGCCCGGTGGGAACACTGCTGTGAAGAGCTGCGTGCAGGAGAAGGTCCGGGTGGTCCCTGGCCGCTGGAGCAGGAGCAGCAGAACACCACTGCGTAGAAGTGCAATTTATCAGCAGTTCCTTGGATTATCCTGGATTATTGAACTGTTACTCAGTAAGAGAAATTATTAGAGCAATGTAATTTAAATGGTGAGATTTTAGCTTTGTGGAGCTTTTAAATGCCAATGACAAAAAGGAGTCCTCTTCAAGTATTTCATGTGCAGTATCTCATTAATTTACGTTTTTAGTATGGTTTTACTGGACAGATTATTTTGCTTTGTCTGGAAAATATTTTTCTTCCCTTTTATCTTCTGATAATTGTCATTTGTAATATTTAAATTTAGTTCGTTTAATTTGCAATTTTAGGACATTTCATGTAGTTTAAACCCATAGCTGTCATTTGTCACCTCGTATTTAAAACAAAGTAACTATTACAAAGTCTATTTTGATGACTCATGACAGTAGCTGCATTTAAAATAAAGTATCATTTTTTTATTGAGCTGTATGGCCTTACTCTTTGTAGCTCTTGGACCAGAAAGCACCAATTTAAGAGACTGATGTTTTCACTCTCTTTTTTTCTCAGCTGGCTCTTTCTCGCTCTCTCACATCTTGGAAGCTTTGAAGATCATTTATCTCTTTGTTTTCCTTTCCCTCTGCTTCATGTTTCCCTTCCCCAGTTCATTTATTTCACTCTTTACCTTTGTTCGACTCTTGTCTCAGCCTCGGATGCTCCTTCAGTGCCTGGAAGCTGCTGCAGGAAAGAAGAGCTGTTCTTACCCAGCACGTGTTTGCTTAGCACCGTTGGCCTGGTTGATCCCACCGGATTGAGCTGCCTTCCCACAGAAGCCATCCCGGTGTTCAGCCAGTGCCACGACAGCCCCACCCTTTCACTTGGACAGCAGGAACACTTTCCAACTGCACGAATACTCCGGCATCCAGTTCCTGACATTCTGGGCAGCGTGAGGCAAGGATGGTAATGTTGGAGTAATTACAAGAGCCACGTCTTCCCGCAGAGAGGAGAGTTTGACAGATGGTGTTTGGTCCTTCAGCTGCTGCCAGGGCTGCCGCCCTGTGAGGACAAAAGCAGGAGGAAGAAAACGAGCAGGTAAGAGCCATCCCTCCTGCCACCGCGCAGCTTCTCGCCTCGTCCGTCAGTGCTGGAAGCAGGGAGGAACCAGGTAAGCTGGGTTTAGTTGTAAACCACAACAACAGGCTGAAGTGGAGGTTCTTCCATGTAAAGCATTACAATGGGAGTCATTCAGTTAGACACCAGCCAAGTTCTTTCCCATCATGAGTCTCTAAAAACAACCCTGGCCCCTTGCAGCAGCTGTGCCTCAGTCGAGGCCTGTCTGTGCCTGGCTGGGTCGGGTGGCCCTTGGAGGGGTGCCCAGAGTCTGCAGATCAGTTCCCAAATCGCTGTTGTAGGGCTGGAATGGAGTTCTGGATGTTAGCTCACAGTGGCCTCCAGTTCAGCCCTTCTAGTGGCAGCCAGGGCAGTGTAAAACCAGGCAGCACAGCACACTGACAGCTCAGGAGCAGGTCCTGCTTTCTTGGGCTATACCTGGGGTGGCTGCTGTGTCTGCAGTTAATTCCAGTCCTTGCTGGAAAGGATGGGCTGCAGCTTCCTAAACACCTAATTAACCCTGGCTGCTTCCACAGGT
>NW_009928049.1:5486-6273 GCF_000696875.1 Nestor notabilis | reverse complement strand
GTGGTGGTGAGCCAGCCACAGGTGCTGGTGGGGCTGCTCCCAGCCGTGTGCTGGGCTCTGCTGCAGGCTGTGACAGGGGTTTTGGCCATCAGACTGGGCAGCAGCCTTGCTCTGCCTTGTTTAGCGTGGCCTTTACGTTGTCTCTTAAAAACTAATGAAAAATCAACAACCAAACAACTCCTCACGCAGGCAAAGCAGGAGCTTTGGCTTTGGTTACGGTGCGAATCTTGCCAGAGAGAATTTCTCACCTTTTGCTCCTGGTAAGGGAAGTTGGAGGCTGTCACAATCAGCTCAGTACACATGGTCTTTAAGCCTGCAGTGACAGACATTAATGTAGAACTGGTGACTGCTGCGTTGCAGATAAAAATCCTACCTCATTCTAGTATAACTAACACACCTTTATTGTTTGTTGTTTGAATATGGGCACTACCCATGTTTGCAGCACTGCAACTACTGCAGCCAGACTCTGTGGGGCTGGGCTGAGCCCTCCCAGCTGCTGCTGGGCCCTCTGGCCAGTGCCAGTTTCCAGGAGCAGATGGAGGCGATGGTGGTGGTTTGGGTGGTGGTGGTGGCTTCTGCGGTGAGTGGGTTTTGGCCACAGCTGTATCTGTTCAGAGCTGCAGCTGCACAGCCGGGACCTTGCACGCAGAATGTGCGTGAGGGAGGGGTGTTAATCTCTTCTCTGTACACCCAGCTCATAGCTAGGCCTTGCTGGGGCTGAGGTGGCTCCAGTTTTCTTCTCATAGCTGAGTGAGGGGGTGCTCACAGGTGAGCCTTGGAGATCGGA
>NW_009928049.1:0-5355 GCF_000696875.1 Nestor notabilis | reverse complement strand
AGGTTGCTCCAAGCCCCTGTGTCCAATCTGGCCTTGAACACTGCCAGGGATGGGGCAGCCACAGCTTCTCTGGGCAACCTGTGCCAGGGCCTCACCACCCTCACAGGGAAGAACAACTTCGTTGTATCTAATCTAGATCTCTCCCCTTTCAGTTTAAAGCTGTTACCCCTGGTCCAGTTGTAAAAAGCCCCTCTCCAGCTTTCTTGTAGGCCCCCACCAGCTGTCAGTGCTGTTTCCAGCCGCAATCCGACCCACAGCTTGAACAAGCTACAGTGCCGAAAACCAACTCCAGCCCAGCCCAAGCCAGCAGCAGCAGGACACCCCATTTACTCTTCTTCTGCATCTCTGGCTGATTTTATGGGAAAGACCCAAGCACTGGGAATGGTGCCTGGGAATGCTCGGGCTGCGGCAGCAGAATTTGGGGTGTGCCAGAGAAGAGGGGAACACAACTGCTGAAGCCACTGAAATCCTGAAAGAACTAGAGAAGAGACCCCTCAGAATGAAACCAGGAGGACGTACCTTATAGATGTAAAATATTTTTATTTGTAAATGCTGATCTTCTAAATCTGTTTCCACAAATTCCAAAACCCATAACACTCTGTATACTTCAAAAAATTCTTTTTTTTTGAGTTGGTTTTTTGTGTATTTTTTTTTGCCAACATTAGATACTATTATACAGAACAGAAAAAACTGTAGGACAAATACTGGTAGGATGTTGGAATATTGTACAAGAGAAGAAAAATATTCAAGAAACAATTTCATACAGCTATTTATCAAGAGAAAAATATATACAATTGATTTATTCTGTAAGATAAAAATACATCATGCCATATACATTACAAGTTCAGAACTGTATGACTGAATATACCAACAGTTTACAGTCCACTTTCATTGTGCACACACAAAAAAAAAAAAACTTCATTTTTTTCTTTTTCTATTTATTTATTTAGGCTGTGAAGTGTCAGTACCAGAATCTGAAGTACAAAATAAGAAGCTAACCTGGTTCCAAATGCTGATTAAGTTTCTACAAGCAAACACAAAACAGTCAGTTTATTTTTTTTTTTGTGGGTTTTTTTTTTTGTTTTTTGAAAGAAATGTAAACAAAAACCAATCCATACAAACACATCTTTAAATTACAGTTTCCAAACCCCTATTGCCAGAGTCCTGCAGCTGCAAGCACGTTACATCGCGGTTTTTGTCCTCGTTTTCCTTTTAAGAAGGCTGTCGGCGGATCGGAGTTAAGCTCCAACTACATGATTCTAAGCCGTTCCCGTGATTTAAGGTAGGCTGAACAGTCCCCCCTAATCTTGACTACTTTTGCTTGAAGGAAAAAACAATGTCCAGCCTCTCTTTTGGGTGGTTTTAGCAGTTATTCACAGTTATCACAAATTGTAAGCACAAAAAAACCTGACTTAAGAAATAGGGATGCAACAATATAATACAAATAAAATTAATCTAAATTCCCCAACCATCTACAAAAGCCCCGGGTTTACTATACACACGCCCTTACCAGGCTTAAGGTCGACTTAAAAAAAGGTCTTCTAAGACCCCAGCTGAGACTGCTTGAAACATAAAAACCCCTCTCGCTTTAAACGGAGATTTTGGTTATCCCGTCGCGCGCCTCCAGGAGATCATATTGTAACATCCCTATTGACGGCGTGTTATCAGCACCCAACTGCCGCAGCGCCTGGTAGCATTTGGTCAAGAACTAGTTTTTATACTGAATTTTTTCTTTTTTTCTGGTTTTTTTTTTTCTTCTCAAAATATTTACAGGTGTGTACAAACGAACAACGTAACAGGGTTGGTTAGTTCTGCAGGTAACAGCAGCAGCTTGGCTTTCTTCTAACTTTCTTTTTAAAAATAGCTTCATTCACTTATTCAATAATAAATACAAAAAGGTTCTCTTATTTTACAGAAATCAAAAACTACAATAAACTGACTCATGGAATCAAGTATTTAAATGTATTTTAGTGCAAGTTATTTTTTCCCTTAGCTCTATCCCTAAGGAAGTCGTTTCAGTACATTCCTTGTTCAGTGGTGTCTACTTTTATTTAAAATTTTTCTTTAATCAGAGGGCCTGCCCCTTTATCAAATAAGGCTGTGGCCAGCACTTTGGACTTCTCCCTTTCGCTGGTGATTTCAGTCTTACATTCATAGATGCCCACCTGCAGTCCCGCAGGTCAGCCCTCGGTTCTTTGCCCAAGTTCAACAGTTTCTCCTTAGTGAGCTCAAAAACAAAAGTGCTGGACCATTCTGTTAACTCAGTCTCACCTCCCCGTGGCTGGAAAGTTGGCTTCGCGTTTTGCCGGCTGCTTCTGGTGCTTGCTGGGTGGTCGGGCTCTTCTCTTCTCCTCTCCTTGTTAAGCGCACACGTAGAAAGCTGTACTTCCAGAAGTGATCTTCTTCTATTTTCTTTTTCCCCTTCCAAAAGGCAACAATTTTCTGTCGACAAAATCAAACTGCGAATCACTTCTTCCTAGGGACAAGCAGCCCTCAAAGACAGCAAGGAATGCATTCTAGTTCATCCACTTTCGGCAGTTTACAGCTCCACAGTGACATGGAATCTTGTGCTGGTCATCTTCAAAATCAAACTTGTAGTCATAGCAAAGCTGGAAGAAGATGGAGAAAAGAATGGTTATGGAACACCCAGGATCTATCCCAGCTTTCCTGGTACCTCCAAGTTAAACGAACACCAAAATGCTGCTGAGGCAAGACTGGATAGGGGAAAGGGCAAGGAGAGGAACACCACTCTCCCACCCCAGCACACACAGGTGGGGTTTCCAGCTGTAGAAACCACATAGTATCTAGAGAGCAATGTGAGTAGCAAGAGGTGAGTAAAACCAAACAAGACTGCCCTACCTCCTCCCCCTTCTGGATTCTCCTGCTGGAGCTGATGATAATTTTGTGCCCTCTCTCAAAAGTCACCACCTCGGCCACGCAGTTTGGTGCACACGAATGGTTGATGTACCTATGGAAACAGTTGGAAGCAGAGAAACCTTTTAAGGAAATGCATCTCTTGAGGCAAATCTAAACCAAACCTCAGGATGACCTTAGCTTCAGGGTGCACTGACTGTCCACATATAATTCTGTTACTCTACTTGATTCTGTACCTAGAAAATGTCAGGAAAGTCAAGCATTAAAAAGAACCAACTCAGTTCCTCCTTCAGCGCTGCCATGAAACACAGTCCAGTGAAAAAGCTAATGAAAAAGACAAAATGTCAGTAGAACAGTTCAAAGACTGAATGTACCAGCTCGGAGAATAAAAACCACTGAGAGAACCACGAGCTTGGGTCCCTCGCACCCAGCCCCAGGCCAGGGAATGCGGATGATCCCCCCAAGCAGGGTGAGGTCTCCCCAGAGCCACCCACCTGGCGGGACCTCCCGTCAGGGTCGCGTCGATGACGTGGTCGTTGTCAATGCGGAACATGTACACGCCGCGGTTCTGGAAGACAGGATGGGGAAAAACACTCTTTTGATTTGAAAATCAAAGTTTTTATTTAATTCCCAGTGATTAAACCAAAGCAGCAGCGAGGGTCAGCTCCCATGTCCCCTGTGGTCAGGATCAGACTCTGCCGCTTACTCAGGAGGGAAAGGTGAGCCACACGCTGCCCTGACCTCACTGTGGATGTGAGGGAATGGATGGGGCATACACATAAATCTCTGGTAAATTACTATTTCCCTACCAGCTTCTGTACTGCCTTTCACAAGGATCTTGAAGTGCTTCACAAATAGGTACTAACTGTTACAATACCACAGAGTTACACAAAGGAAGTTGCTTTAAACTTAAAGAAGTTCTCATTAAAAATGGAGGTCCCGATACATCTGTCAAGAGCTCACTCTCTGTCCTCCAGGACAGGGGACGTATATTGCCTACCTGCCCAGGGTACTGTGAGATCTATTACACACTTACTTAAATACTCTGATCCTTTGGTAAGAAAAATAGAACCGTAGACTGGTTATATTTCTAGTCTATTGCGTTTACAGCACAGCAGAAAACAAATGAGAGGACCTGAATTCATCAAACAGCAGAACAGCATTTGCTGCGTTGTACAAACGTTTGAAAGGGGAAAGGAACAGCAACCAAGCACCAGCCATACCTGAGATTCATAAAGCTTCTCCTTCCTGTTTGCTACCTCATTCCGGATAATGGTTCCGATATATTCAATGACCATAGTGTGCTTTTCAATGTCTCTAGCAGCATATAAGCCCAGGCCCTGCAAAAAATACATTAGGATTTAGAATTCTCTGCTGACACTGTTCCTCACTGTGCCCCATGACTGTTCCTGCAGAGTATCCCATGAAAACTGAACCGCCCAGGAGGAGTGAAGCAGCACACATGGTGTATGTGATCACCGAGACGTGGGACCCAGCTTCACGTTACACTGTCAGGATGCAAGGAAACGGACTTGGCTGGTGTCTAAGTGAGGAAGCTTCTCTTGCACCTCTGGCACCTGGCTGTGTAAAGAGAAGGAATTCACTGAAAAATAAAGTGGGCCTTACTAGAGCGGAGAGACCTAATAGGAATGCAGCAGCACAGTTAAATCTGACCTAAAATAAACAACAACGCTGTTCATACACAGTGAGATTAATCACAAAGCTTTTGCCAAACAGTCTGTGGAGCAAAGCACCACCAGAACTGCATACAACAATGAATTTCTTATTATTATGAATACAAACAAGCACTAAACTCTTCCTGCTAGTCTCACACCACTTAGCTTGGTCTGAGCATGTCATGCTCCCAGTTGTGTGTGTATTTGTTTTACTACATTTTTAGGAAATAGATATGCTAACACACATACCCCCCGAAACTTGAAAGGAACTTGAAGAGAGGCTGAGAGAGCTGGGCTTGTTCAGCCTGGAGAAGACTCAGGGGAGACCTTAGAGCAGCTTTCAGTACCTAAAGGGGCTGACAAGAATGCTGGAGAGGGACTTTTGACAAGGGCATGTATGGCTTTAAGATGAAAGAGGGAAGACTTAGATTAGGTATTATCAAGATGTTCTTCCCTGTGAGGGAGGTGAGGCCCTGGCACAGGGTGCCCAGAGAAGCTGTGGCTGCCCCATCCCTGGCAGTGTTCAAGGCCAGGTTGGACACAGGGGCTTGGAGCAACCTGGTCTAGTGGAAGGTGTCCCTGCCCATGGCAGGGGGTTGGAACGAGATGGTCTCTAAGGTCCCTTCCAACCCAAACCTGTCTGGGATTCTGTAACTATAGCAAGTGAATTTTTAAGATGTTTACAATAAAGAGAAATAAATCTTACTGAAGATAAATCTACGGAAGTGATTTGCCACATAAAAAATTGCTGATTTCAGAATGAGACTTGAAAGAACTTTGTAATAGTTTCCATTACTTAATATAA
>NW_009928048.1:10810-35952 GCF_000696875.1 Nestor notabilis | reverse complement strand
CCCGACCCCGCTGCGGGCCCGGGGAAGCTGCACGTTGCAGCTCCGTGCAGGAGCTCGCTTCAACCCTGCTTTACTTCATGGTGCTTGTGGTCAGATGCATCTTCACCTTCCAGCTCGCAGAGGCAGCAGGCAGCACAGGGTCGTGCTAGCAGGAGCATGGACCCCCAGCTCTGGACTTGATGTCCAGAACAGCTCTGGATGGGGGACAAGCCCCCTTTACCCAGCGGTTTGCGTGACTCCAGTGCAGGTTTCTCAGCTCTTCATTCAAAATCCATCATTTGCATTTTCTGCTCTTCCTCCCACAGCACAAAATGCAGAGATAAACTTGTGCAATTCCTTCTGTGTGTGTGGCAGGGGCTGTAGGAGGCTGAAACCCCTTCTTCTCCTCGGAGAAGTCAGGGGTGGGAGCTGGGGAAAGCAGTTTCATTTGCTTTGGGAACTGAGTGCTTAATGCTTCACGTTTCCCCAATTCAGGAGGAAGGAAACAACATCCCCGAGCTGCACCAAGGGAGGAGGTGCGGGGAGTCTGAGCCCAACAGGAACTGCTGTCCCAGGGGAGACGTGGCCTCACAGCTCCTCGTGGCAGAAGCGGGATGTTCCATACCCATTAAAGCCTTTATTTAACTCACATAACAAAGAAGGTACCGTTGGAGTAGGTGTTTTATGGTTTCTTTTAATATAAAAGACCAAAGCCCGATGTCTCCAGGCTCCAAGTGACAGAGGCACTGCAGGAGCTCCCTCCTCTTCCCAATCTTGCACATGCAAACCCTTTCTCCCCGGACAGAGCCATCTCCCGTGCACTCTGCACAGGAACTTCCCTCAGGACACATCCACTTCCTCTTGCACTCGCTGCTCCTCCCAGGAGCACGCTGTGGGTCAGGCTCATCCTTTCTTGCCACCCTCAATCTGCCCTGGAGCCAGCAGCAGGACATGGGAGACTCCTCCTCAGGTCACTTCTGCTTTCTTTGTAATCACTCCTGGTTGTCTTCATCCGTTTCTCCCCTCCCTAACATCCTTTGGCTCCTCCGCTTGAGGGTTTGGGAATAACAAGGGGATGAAGATCAGCTCCAATCCCACAGCATGAGATCAAACTCGAGCCTTCAGAATCAGCAGTCCAAGAGCTTGGCTCTGGCTGCTCTTCCAGTAGTGATCACTCAACCCCTGGCTGCTTTTATTGGAGGGAGTCCACCTCTTTAATGACAAATTAAGTGCCTGGCCTGCTTGGAACAAAGCTGGATCCAGCCCTGCTCCAAGCTCAGTGCTCTGGGGAACACAGAAGGCAGCAGTGAGCGGAGATGAAGGAAACCCAAACGAGTGCCCAGTTATTGAAGTGGTGTGTCAGTAGTTTCAGCCCGTGCCCAGACATAACGTAAGGTGCTGGAGGCAGGTGCCTGCTCAGCAGCCACTGACTAATTGCAGAACAAAGAGGAGGAAAGAAACAAAGATGTAAACAGTGCAGGAGCGAGTGTGTAGTGATGAGTAGAGCAGAGCAGTTCGTGCTGACGGAGTGTATGTGCTTATGGAGGGGACACAATAGTCTTGAGACCCAAAAATAAAAGTAAATCCCATAGATGAGAATGAAAGATCATGCCAGGCCTTGAAGAGCACCCTTGGCACGATGTGAGCAGGAAGGCAGGTGACTCCCCTTCCCTTCCAGCAGGAGACCCAAGAGGAAAAGCAAGTTTGGCACCTTAACATAGACTGGTTTGTGTTGGAAGGGACCTTAAGATCATCCAGTTCCAAACCCCTGCCCCGGGCAGGGACACCTTCCACTAGAGCAGGTTGCTCCAAGCCCCTGTGTCCAACCTGGCCTTGAACACTGCCAGGGATGGGGCAGCCACAGCTCCTCTGGGCACCCTGTGCCAGCGCCTCAGCACCCTCATAATGACAAGCTTCCTGCCAGTATCTCATCAAACTCTTCCCTCTTCAAGTTGGAAGCTGTTTCCCCTCATCCCATCCCTACATCCCTTGTCCAAAGCCCCTCTCCAGGTCTCCTGGAGCCCCTTTAGGCCCTGGAGCTGCTCTAAGGTGTCCCCTTCAGGAGCCTTCTCTTCTCCAGCTGCCCCAGCCCAGCTCTCTCAGCCTGGCTCCAGAGCAGAGCTGCTCCAGCCCTCGCAGCAGCTCCGGGGCCTCCTCTGGCCTCGCTCCAGCAGCTCCACGTCCCTCCTGTGCAAGAGCCTCCTGAGCTGCCTCTCTCCTGCAATCTACAGCACCTCGTGGAGGCGGATTAAGATAAATGTCAAGCAAACTAGTTATAACAACAAGGAAATTGTTCCATTCCCAGCCAAGGGCTGTTCAGACCCCACCACAAAAAGACAGATTTGTAAACACTCCTTAGTTACAAAAGTAAATTTATTATTAGTTCACTTTTACAATTTCTTTTTAATTCATTGTAACAATTTATAAATAACTCCTGGTCACAGTCACCACATCCAGGGACAGGTTTGAAGTTGATGTAGTTTGAGAAGCTACAAAAATCAAGTACATGTTACCTGCATGGTATTGAAAAGCACTGACCAGACAGAGCTCTGACCTCCTGTAACTACAGCACCATGGCCTGTGGGTTTCTGAGGAGCAGAGGAGCCAGCCTCAGTAGTGCACGGACTGGCATATTTAACTGCTTGAACTTCAGAAGCAGCTCAGAGAAGTTTGTGCTTCCTGAAGAGAAGAAAGAAAGAAGGAAAATGAGCATGTATAGGTGGAATGTCCGATAAAAGGAGTGTCACGGAGGGAGAGCAAACAGCATTCAGGTGTCTCTGGAGAGGTGCTCACTGCCGTTCATTTTGTTGCAACACTGGTTAAAAAGTAAGTTTTTACAGTAGAATGTTAAGAAATACCAAATTCCACTAATGTGTCGGGAATCACAGAATAGAGCCATGTAACAGGCAGAGAGGGCACAGAAAAGCAGCATTTCCACGAAGGTCTTTTGACGTGAGCTGACACCCAAGCACCCAACTGGAGAACATTCAAGATGAGACACCCTGTACCCTCAGGGTGGCACTGCCTGCACAGGGCTCCAGCTGGGGGCTGTGGCCTGCAGGAATCAAAGTGCAGCTGCACTGCTTTCACAAGCTGACAAGCCTTAGGCAAGCAGAGGACTGGTGTATCCCCAGCTGGGGCTGACAGGCAGCGAGAGAAAAAGCTGCCAAGTGAAAAGGTCCAGGATTTCCCTGAATCCCAGATCAGGATGGAAACCCAGAAGAGCTGGTGATCACTCTGAATAGGTGCTTATAGGCAAGATTTAAGGACATTCAGGATACGGCCAGCCCAACAAAAAGAACGCTTTCCCCCATCACAGCTCCTTTTACCTGGTCCTGCTGCCTGCAAGAACATCCTTACCTGGAGGTCAGGAAAAAGCTGAGGCTTTTTGTATCTAGGCTAATTCTGGCTTCTTTAGTCCTGCATAAAGTTTGTACCTTTCCTGTCCAGACTCAAGACAATTAAAGACTAAACATCAGTGGTCCAGCTTTCAGAGGAACCCTGTCACCCCAGTCTTACCTTCCAAGCCACCAGCGGCCAGCTGGCCTGGCGTGGGGACCGAGTGGTAGATGAGGAAGCAAGCCAGCATGCTGAGCTGAGACTCCTCCGTGGGCTGCCCACTGAGGTAGGAATGCAGAGACACATCCCCTCCAGCTGTAACACACAACATGTCCTGGTAAAATCGAGGGAGCAGAAAGGCAAGACAACAGTATTGCCACACAAAAAGCCAGCTGAAAAGAGTCTCCATCTCCCCACAAAAGGTGGGCTAAGGGTTTGTTTGCAAACCTTCCTCCTTCTGCCATGGCCACCTTGCTCTCTGCTGTGGTCACCCCTTGCTTTTGCTCCTAGAAAAATCTCCCAGTGTGGTACTAGGAAAGCTTTTTCTCTGGGAAGCAAAACCTTCCATGTTAACTAAACCTGCCACCAATACAGACAATGTTTCACACCAAATGCACTAAACTGAAACCAAGTTGGTTTATGCTGACACACAAGTGCCTTCCCTTCAGTTACCAGTTTTCAGTAGTTTTGAGGCAAAAGCCAACCCTGATCAGCAAGAAGATAAGAACACCAAATGGCAACCATGGCTGTCAGATTGAAGTTTTCTTCTCTATACCTTGAAGCCACTGGTCCAATGTATTATCTATGGTGCACTTCATCACGGGCAGAAATTCAGAGTTCATGAAGAGTCCTCGGTTGGGATTCCTGCTCATCCTCTCCTGGTGGCTTCTGGAGCTGAAGAACTCCAACACCAGCTTTATCTGCCACAGCTCAAACGTCTCAGACATTTCTTTTCGTTCTAATCTCCTCACAGCCTAGCAGAGGGGAAACAAAAAGTGACTGAGAGCGTGACGAGGAGGAGGGAAGCAATACTGCTGAGTGCTGCCATAGACATGAAGTAAATGAATCCTCCAACCCCTCCTTGCCAAGGGCCACCCTCCTGAGCACCTACTGAGAAGCTGCCAGCTAATGCTTCCTGTGCGATTTCAGTTCTCATTACTTTAGACTATGTTCCAGTTTGCTTTTAAAATCTCTGTCAGCTCACTGATATCTCCCCTTCTTCCTTTCTGTCCTCTAGAAAAGCACGTGCAAAACCAACACTCTTTGCCTAAGTGTAGCTTTAAGAAAGCAAGAGTTTACTCCACCTGATCTATGGCTATGTACGTGGGCAGCATCTCTGGATTTTCTTGGGTAACACACTCGTAAAGAATTGAAGAGAAAAGATCCAGGATTTCCTGTTTCTGATAAAAGACACATGTTTAACACAAAGCACATGCCAGCGACACTTGATTTCAGGTTCTTGCTTTGCTCACATTTCCTTCCATTAAAGTTAACCCATGCACTGACACTGCATCAATGAGTGGCAGCTGACAAGTTTACACAGCTCACTTTGATGCTTGGGCTCATTAAAACGAGGATTAAAGTAGTTGTATTTCACTCTCTCAAGTTGTTTAGTGCAAAGAAATACAGTGCAAAACACCCTAACCCTTCCCCAGTGACTTCACCCAAATACTTCAAGACACTGAACAGGTTTTTCAGTATTTGTTAAACACATTCTGCATGAACACAACTGGAGGATATAATTAGCAGCAACTGTGATATAAAAAATGCCAGCAAGAAGTATTGTTTTACACCTTCGTGTTACAAAACATCCCTTAGAATATTCCCATCCCCACAACCTGACGGACTGAATTCTGTTCCTCAGTTTAACAGAGGTTTTCCCCATCTGTTATTCCTGCAAGCAAGAAACCATGCTGGTCCACATGGAGGCACCATACCTGGCCCATGTTCACAGTTGGTTTGCAGAAGTAATCAGCAAATGAAAACAGAGCAGGATCAGAGGTGAAAGCTGAAATTGCTTCTGGCTGAAAAACAGATTAAAACATGTCTTTTGGGTTTACTGCACAAATGTAGTAGCAATTTATACCCAATCCTTCCTTCCCCAGTACACAAGTAACAAGACTGGAACCTACATAAGGCACACTGTGGGCAAACTGTGTCCAATGCTTCTGTGTGCCCACAGCAAACATCCATTCTCAGCTCAAGCTCATCACATGCTCTGCAAAAGCCACCACACTTCCCTCAAGCAAAGCAAGTAACGTCTTACTCATAACCATGTGGCAGAGCCAAGTGCTGGAAATAAAGAACACAGCAGGAGCTGGTGTGCCTGCCTCAGCCTTCCCAGAGGCAGCATTCCCGGCAGGAAAGGAGTTTGGGAACAATACCTTGAACGCCCGAGCTTCCGAGTTGCGGTGAGTGACAGTCTGTGCCAGGAGGCTGCGCCAGCCCATCGGGTCCTCCTTGTAGGAGAGCTGCCCTGCTCTCAGCTTCACGTACAGGACACCACCCTTGGAGAGGATTGATCTGCAACAGCAGCAGTGCTTGCTTTAAATCAGTACACATACACAGTGAAGGAAATGTGACCTCCAACAGTTTAGGAGCAATAATATAGAATCATAGAACCCCAGACTGGTTTGGGTTGAAGGGACCTTAAAAGCTCCTCCAGCTCCAACCCCTGCCCCGGGCAGGGACACCTTCCACTAGAGCAGGTTGCTCCAAGCCCCTGTGTCCAACCTGGCCTTGAGCACTGCCAGGGATGGGGCAGCCACAGCTTCTCGGGGCACCCTGTGCCAGCGCCTCAGCACCCTCACAGGGAAGAGCTTCTGCCTCAGAGCTCATCTCAGTCTCCCCTCTGGCACATTAAAGCCATTCCCCTTGTCCTGTCCCTACATCCCTTGTCCAAAGCCCCTCTCCAGGTTTCCTGGAGCCCCTTTAGGCCCTGGAGCTGCTCTAAGGTGTCCCCTTCAGGAGCCTTCTCTTCTCCAGCTGCCCCAGCCCAGCTCTCTCAGCCTGGCTCCAGAGCAGAGCTGCTCCAGCCCTCGCAGCAGCTCCGTGGCCTCCTCTGGACTCGCTCCAACAGCTCTACGTCCCTCTTGTGTTGGGAAACTCTCAAGAGGCCAATATCCCCATACAGGCTTTATCCTGATTATTTAAACCCTGTCTCAGTCATGTATACACAGAAAACTTGGTATCTGCAGGGCAGGCTGCCATCAAACAGTGATGTGATGACAGGCAACGGTGATGAAGAAGGGAATGAGCCCTATGAATATAAGGAATATAACTTCCTGAAGCCATTGCAGGTTCTTGTTAGACTCTCTTAGGATGAGCTCCCAGCACCAAGGAAAACCATGCAAGTTGGTACCCACAGGTGCTGTGATGGACCTTTCTTCATTAAAACCCAAAGCAATAACCCAGAAAACCAGAAACCCAACAAGCCCTGCTATTCCTGGCCAAGCCTATGAACAGAAGTATGCAGCAGCTCGAAGTTACACTCTTGCACAGCAGCTGCATGTTTACCTCATTTGGAGTATCAGTTGCACCATGAACTTTAGTCACTGGGCATCCTTAAAATAACCTGTCTGTATTGAAACTGCTTAACGTAATATAGAGCAATTCATAGGTACTAAGATAGGGAAAACTATTTCTCACACGTGTTTATCTCCAAACCACGGCCAGTCAGGTCCCTACTGCTCTAAAGGGCTGAGGACAAGATGTCATATGAGAGCCGAGAGATTCAAAGCAGCTGGAGACCCAGAGAATAGGTAAGTCCCCAAAGCAGCAAGTTCTTCAGTCACCTCTGCTGGTTTCTGCTGTGGCAGCACAGGAAGGCTCTTCTGGACAAACAAGCACTCAAGTGTGGTAACGTGAAGCCAGGAGAACAAGGCTGGCTTCTGCCAGCTCTGGTGCAGCAGATGAATCCATATGTGCCTCCTCATCTGATGGAATTTGCACTCCACATCAATCCTGCTTCTTATCTTTAAAGGCAGGGCCCAGAGGTGCGGCATTGTGGTGCCTAATTTAATCTCAATAGTGGTGCTTGAATGAACTAGAAAAGCCATGTTATTGATGAAAGATGCAGCTGGCTTCTCAGCACTACTCACAGCAACAAGTTATGCTGTAGGCTGTTGGGGGCAAAGATGAGAATGATGTACCCACAGATAGTGTATTCCGGTAAGACTTCTGTTTTTCAGTTGCCACACATTTGAACAGAGAGGTTGAAAGCAGCAGCAGCACTTTGTATACTTCACGTGAGAAAAGCAGGGCTTCACAAAGCAGTAACAGTTACTGAACTGTAACAACAGTCTGGGAAACATGACATCACATCAACTCAAAACTAAACTAAAAGCATGAGTTGAAGAGGGTTTCTGGTCCTGCTCAATCCCAATAGCTGCGGTTTCTACTATCAGGTTTTCCCCTGCTCTGTTTTTGCATGAGTTATTCACATCAACAGGTGAAACCAGCTACGCAGTTTCTTTCTTCACCCTAAAGTGCTGTCAAATGCACAACAGTGAAGCCATCAAAACCAGACTTCTTTCTGAACTGTAGGTGTTACGAGTACAGGAGGCTTTAAAGAAGAATTAGAAACTATTACTACACGGTCGTTAGTCAGTTAAGTATTGTAGTATAACGTGTCATAAAGAATACTTACTTCAGATGATTTGTTCCCTTGCTGAGATCTATTAGTAATTCCCAGTACCGTGGTCCCTTCACTCTGATCTGTCAATGGAAGCGTTGCTGTTACTACACATAACCAGAATCATGAATTTAAAGAGTTTTCTACACAAGCCTACAGTCCTTCTTCAGCCCTTACAAGAGCATGTGCCCTTTTGAAGTGCTGCCCACCCAGAAAGCTCAGAAGAAAGAGCACCTAGTTTTGCTATCCTGCAGTGAAGCTTGCTGGCACAGGGAATTCCCTGCTACAATAGGTCTTGAAAGCACTATGACAAAGCCCAAAGAGAAGCATGTGGTATGATTAAACACATGCTCTACAGTCACAGACTTGTCTTTGGAGCCATCACTATGGGACAGTATTGCCCAGAGTCCGGCTATGGCTGGACAGGGAATCAGGAAAGGTCACTCAATCTCTGTCCTTGCATTGTTTGTGACAAAGTGGGTGATTAAATTCTTCATTAAAAGGGAGACTTCCTTTACCTGCTTCAGTAAGTGAAGCTCTGGAAGGAGTGTGGGTGCCATCAGTTCCTCGGTGGCTTCTGCATACCACTGTGTGCCCTTCAAAACACCACCAGTGTTCACACGTTAGTAAAGCTCATTTTTGTGTGAGAAGAAAGAAAACTTTCATCTCATTTTTAACAACTTCATCGGCAGATTCAGCCAGTTTCTGTTCCTGAGTTCTGAGTAAACACATGACTTAGCATTACCTTTATGTCAGGAAACAAATACCTAAACTAAAGGTATTTCTCACCAATGTATCAACACAACATTGTGCAAGTCGAGCACACTTCAACTGAAATCTGAAGGTTTGAGTAATAAACTATGTCCTGAACATGCAGAACTCTGCAGAACCACAAGGGATCCATATTGCACCTCTTCTCCCAGAATCCCCTTCTTTAGTCCCTTTATGAGCATCATCTGCCTCACAAAACAGATCCTACAGAAAGGAGTCCTTCCCAAAAGACACATCATGCAAGCACCAACGATAAATGCCAAGTTGCCCATTTCAGCAGAATTAGGAGACGACTTTTCAAACCAGAGATGGTTCCAACCACCTGTGTGCCTTTGAAAGCCCTTCCTCTTCAGAAAGAGGATACTGGGTCAGTCACTGCACAACTGACTGTTTGAAGACTTTGTGGTGCCTTCTCCTTGTCCTGTGTTCTGCTCTCCAGGTGACATCAAAGCACATACAAGGTGTGAGGGGGCTGAGCACAACCCTTCTATTATTTGCATAGTTTGGCTCCTCTCCACCACAACTTGAAAACAAACCCGACTGCTGGCCACAACAATGAGAAGAGCATGCTTTTGGTAGAGAGCCTTCAGTTGTCTCCCACACCTTCTCAAAGGCCCTCACTCCTCCAGACACTTCACCTTATATGTAACCTCTATCAGTGCATAACAAGGAGTGTTTGAATCCACATCAACGGGCGTTAAGAGCCTCGGTTCTGCTGCCAGCACGTAGAGGTGACGCAGAGCCTGAAGGTGGTACCTGTGTGTGGGAATAAGGAATTCAGCACTGTGCAGAACAGGCAGGGAATAATCCCCAACCACCAACTACACACAGCTCAATAACCAAATCCAGCTGTTGGTTAAACTAAAGGCAATCTGGAGTAATGCAGTAGGTTTTGTATTTTTCTAACGTGTTAGCGAACAGAACAGGGCTTAATGAGTTGTAACTAAAACTGACTGAGAGTCACAAATGGACAGATCTTGCATGAAAAATCTTTTCAGCTGAGCAAACTGGGACAGTCAAGTCACAGGAGCGCAGCTTAGACCCTCAGGAAACCTGCTTGCTGCTCCTCACTGCTCAAAAGATCACCACTATCACCTTGTATCTTCACTTATTTCTTCTAGTTTCCACTTCTGTTTTTGTTTAAACCTCCAAATATTAATTTCCAGAGCACGTAGGTACAAATCCTAGATCACTTGCCTCTAGGTAACAGCTCTGTAAGATGACTGAGCTGCAGGAAACATGAACCCTTGCAAACCCTTACCGATTGTCCGTGCTGTGAACCGGGAAGTGCGGGTACAGAGCACAGAGGAGAGCAGCAATGGAGGAGTTGGAAGTGCTCAGTGAGTATCTGCAGAACAACATTTACCCATTAGTTTCTGTGCTAACAAACACTGGCCAGAGGTGTTCAAAGTATTTTGGTGTCCCAGGGAAGGACAGTAGTAAGTGCATAGAGGCAAAGCATTTACAAGTGTGTTCCTACAGGAGTCAAAATAACCGTGTAGTGGTAGGAAATAAACACAAGCCAGAAACATTCCTGTGGCATTTAAGTGATGCAGTATCTAGAAGACAACAGGACTTTCATTTGTAATAGAAGATGGTTGGACTTGATGATCTTAAAGTTCTTTTCCAACCTAGTCGATTCTGTGATTCTATGTCTTTATGCATCCAGATATTATCAGAAGAAAATCAAGTGAAGTGCCCACTGCTAAAGCTTTTGCAGGAGAGGCGAAAGATAAAACCCTTCTCTTTGGCAATGGGAAGTTACCTTCCTCCTCCCAGAAAGAGCAGCCCCAAAGCCATGTGGTGAGCCAGGTGGAACCCATAGTTCATCTCTCCACCCGTCTTCTTGTGCATGAAGCGGCAGAGCTGAAGGACCTTCAGGTTTCCAGAGCCAGCCATCACCATTGCAAGAGCCAGCAGCAGGACACTCAAGCATGTTTCTAGGTTATAGTGACCTGTCTTCAAGCAGAAAAGGGAGAGCATTATTACATTTCTGTGGTCAAACACACACTTCTGGTTGGCTTCATACACTGGTTTCTACCCCAGAGTTCAAAACCCACATTCCACAGAGAAAGGGAGAGCAGAGATCAGCAAAGCCCTTAAAAATGATTCACAGCCCTGACACATTCTATAGTAATACTGAGCAGTAAAAAGGATGAGCTTGTTTCCATTAAGGTTTTGGTGAGGGTTATCAAAGTGCATTACACAGCAAACCCTCCCCCTTTTCACTGAGAGAAAGCTAGAAAGAACTTACTATTGAAGCTGTTGGTGCTGACAAACACTTGAGGAAATCTGTTGCATATTTGTACTGGAAACAAGAGAAATGCATATTAAATATAGACATAAAAGATAAGTTATAGCTCTGTGGAAAGTGAAGGGAAAAATGAACCCTCTTACCAAGCACTTAAATGCTGCCAAATTTTCTGACCCAGCAAATCGAAATCCCAGTGACAAACACGCTCCAGCAATGATGTAGACATGAGCTTGCCTAAGAAACAACACAAACAGGAAATGACTCTGCTTCTCTTGTCCTCATCTGAATACACATCCCAAGCTCCTTCAGAAGCAGAAAAAGAGGAAAAAAACTGAAGAGACAGACTTATCCTTTAGAGGAAACAGAGTAAAATCCCCTAAATAACAAGGGAGAGGGGGTTTCATGCTGCTGTCTCTGTAGAGTTCAGCTGCACTTTGCAGAACAACTTTTTCCATGTTACTTACGCCAGAGTTTCTAAACTCAGGTCTTCAGATGAAGGCAGCTCTGTTGCCTGAAGAGATATACTGTTCTCTCTTATGATCTGCGAAAAGAGATAGAAAAGTTAATCTAGAGAAAGTGATTAACTAACTGAATCTGGGCATCAAGGGTTCATAAGTGATACAAAGCAGGCCTGTTTCACAGGCATATAAAGATGTTTGGGTTTTCTTCCCCACACATGCTATTGCTCCATTGTGCTTCTGATCTAAAGGGACACCTTCCAATGCTCCTGGATCTGGTCCCTTAAAGATTTGTAAAACAATGGCAAGATCCGTGTCAGCAGCACAATGCTATGTATGTACTCAGGAAGAGAGAAAACAGACCATGATGAGACCTCAAGATGCCACATAGACCATGAGCATCTTGTATTTCTAATAGATATTGATCTAATTTGGTCTTTAAAATTCCATACAACACATTTTGGAGCATCAGTGCTGAAAAAGTTACTCCTAATGCTCAACTGAAACCTTGAAGCAATGCTGCACCTCTCTTCTTGCTTGGTCAATTGAAGTTTAAACCCTTTCTCTCCCTGGAACCATTCTGTGTCTTCAACAGTTACATCCCTCCTCCATCCTCTCCTTTCTAGGACGATGGGATGGGGCTCCCCAGTGCTCCCATCATTATCCAGGAAATCCATTGCAACACTCATCTCTGCCATGCGAACACAATGAATGTACATTTTCCAGTGCAGCTCATGTGACTATGGAGGTGTTCACATGCAGAACAACCCAATGAGATGTAAAAGTGGGAATGAAACATGAAATGTAAATACCTACTTGAGGCACGTTGCTATTAACCCACTTGGAGTTGGGCAAGATGTCATCCCACAGAATCAGGCATCGAGCCAAGGTCTAAAAAGAAAGCCAAAGGCATAAGGAAGATAAAAAAGCTACACAAACATCAGTGGTGTTTTTTAATGCACTGATTGCACCCACAAACAGACAGTCCAGGCACCCATCAGCAGCTTTTCACTGTTTCTCAGCCTTCCTAGCAGAAATGACAAAGGAGCTTTTATTCTAAGAGATACAAATTCTGCTTGCAGAAAAAGCACCACAGAACAAATCCTGTATCATAAAGTCTCTATCTTTAGGTGGCAAACTGAGATGAAAATTCCCTATGGACATAGATGCTGAGGCCTAACTTACATTTTATCTGTGAAATTAATTAATAATTAATGGGAAAAGCAATAAAAACTTACCTAAACATTTAACATTCTACATAAAATGCATCATTCAAATCATTCCTCAATATATTCTGTCTCTAGTGCTGCATGACAAGCAGCTTACTACAAACTGACAGTGAAGGTATGAGCTTGGCTGGCAAGCAACAGGGTACCAGCTATCAAAAGGATTCTGGATGTGGCTGGATTGAAACCCCAAGTAATAGAGTTTTTGTATCATTAAGTAGACTGAGAAATGAAACAGAAGAAAACCTTACCCTCAATAAAAGGAACTCTGGTTTTACAAAGTCCAGTAAATACATGGTGTCTGGTGCTTGAAGCCAGTCAGCAATGGATCTGCAGAGCACAGTAAAGGAGTTGGGTTTCCACATCATGCTTCAGCAGCTCACAAAACTGAGTGAGCCTCACCAAGCAGAGCCAACACGACAGCAGGTTAAACTGCTGCCCCAGCTTACTGCCACATGTCTGAGCAATTCCAAGGTTCACACCTGTTGTTAGTCTTTAGGTAGATCATAGCAAGGGCAAGTGTGGCACCAGGACAAGTAACATCCACATTTATGGTGTCTCCCTCCTGTGAAAACACAACACATGCTTTCAGAGCATCATTGCACTGATGTGTGTACACAGTCACAGTCACTTCGTGCAGAATCACACCTCTCAGACTTCTACCTACTGCAGTCTTCAGCTTAAACATGCAAAACCCAACACATACCTTGATTTGATAACTGGGAGACTTGTGCTTCTCTCTGTGCTTTCCTGCCTGGAATCTCCTGTGACCCCCAACCATGTACTGGTAAAGCTGCTCAGGAACATTGAGGTCTGACATGCCTATCAGATTGCTTCCATGCTAAGGGATGAAGAGAAGAATTAATATGGAAGTGCCTTCCTAGATGAGTGTAAAAATTGCTTTGGAAGTCAAGGATGGAACAGCTCTTATCACCCCACCTCAATATGTAATGATTCTTCTACTAACTGCAGTTGCAAGTGAGAGGCACTTACCCCCAGGCAAACCATGCCTAAGGCCAGCCCAGATGCAAGGGAATAGGACTCTCTGTCTGTGCAGTACTCCATTTCTGGCCCAGGGGGACGTCCTGGAGAACACAAACCACTGAAATTCATCTTTCAAAATTCCAAAAGTAATAGTTATATGTAACCACAAAGGCACAATGTAGAGGAATTAAGCTCTATATTCCTGATGAAATGAGGAAAAAAATATCTGTCCCTTCTCAATAAAGTCAGCAAAGTTCTCAGTGGAATTACAAGTAACTGTCACTTAACCCACCTATCACCAAATGGCAAACCCCTCCAGAAGCAGTACGAGTTGCTGCTATGTCTAGCTGCTGCTAGAAAAGATTGCACAGATTAAATGACTAGAAATATAACAATTCCAACCTTAGATTTAGCCCACTCTTTATTTAATAGACCATACAGTCTCTTCTAACTAAAGTCACATATAAACACGATTAAGAGCTTAACTTACAAATAAACTCATAAAAACTATGCACAGAATGAGGACTCAGATCAGATTTACTGTTCAGAATCAACTTTTAAAGACTACTGTTTAGAAAGCCTTAAGCAAAATTCAGAACAGGAGAACTTAGGACATGATGGCTGTACTTCCACCACCCCAGTGAGCCAGAAGGACTTGTCTTTGCAAGAGGAAAGCATTTTTACCCCACCCAGTGCCTTCACCTCTGGTTTCTACAGTGGCAGCCACCTCATGGACAGACATGAGAAACAACAAATGTCTGGGGAGCATCAGATGCATTGGGTACACAGTGTGCACTGGATCTGCTCAAAAGCTGCAGCGGGTCAAGATCTCTGCAGACATGCCATCTGGGACAGCAGGAATGTGTAATTACACATCTCCTTTTACCAAGTAGCTGGCAACCCCAGACCAGCTCTGATCAGACAAGATTTCCAGATGGAAAAAGTATCCAAGTCCAGCAATGATGCTGCCACGTTTCTTCTACTAAATTCAATGGTTGTTCTACGCTAGACAAGCACATGGTTCACAATAACCTCTGTTCCTCTGAAAACAGAAGATAAAGTTTGGAAAATGAGAGGTGAATACTGGGGTGGGAGATGCACAGTTAAAATGCTCATGCCCCTGATGCACTGTGCAGGTCATTCCCATGTTGTGAGTCTCCCAGTGCCCTTCCCATTTCTTCCAGTGTCAGCACGTACCTATTTCAGCCAGCAGAACCTCAGCTGTGTGCCTGTGAGCAGTGCCCTGATACACAAGGCCTATTCCTATGACAGCAGCCACCTGCACGTTGTGGGGGACATCCAGCTCTGTGGAGGTTGGTGGCAGCAGGGCAGGTATGTGGATGCTCAGGAGGCGCGTAATGGCCATATCCATTGTGCCCAACTTGGCAGCCGACACACCAAGCAACAGTCCAATGCTTGTCATCTCATGGCCCTGAGAAAGGAAACAGAGCAACAGCCAGAGATTAGAAGTGTTCAGCAAAGGAGAAACACTCATCCCAGTGTCTCATTCACCTATTCCAATGAGGTGTGCACAATGTGAGGTGAAGGAGGGGATCCTGCCCCTCTGCTGTGCTCTGGTGAGATCCCACTTGCAGCACTGGGTGCACTTCTGGTGTCCTCAACATAAGGACATGGAGCTGTTGGAGCAAGTCCAGAGGAGGCCACAAGGATGATCAGGGGCTGGTACCATAAATGTATATTGTGTCAATGTAAGGGAATCATGATCTAACCTGTCTGAAATCAGTAGGTTCTGGGATAAAGCCAAAATCAATCATGGTTTCTCTTATGAAGAGTCATCAGGGACTGTAGCAATAGGACAAGGGGTGATGGGTTCAAACTAAAACAGAGGAAGTTCAGGTTAGATACAAGGCAGAAGATCTTCCCTTTGAAGGTGCTGAGGTGCTGGCACATGGTGCCCAGGGAAGCTGTGGCTGCCCCATCCCTGGCAGTGTTCCAGGCCAGGTTGGACACAGGGGCTTGGAGCAACCTGCTCTAGTGGAAGGTGTCCCTGCCCGGGGCAGGGGGTTGGAACTGGGTGAGCTTTAAGCTCCCTTCAACACAAACCAGTCTGGGATTCTGTGATTTAGTGCAAAACTGCTGCAAATCTTTCAAACAGAAATGAAGTCCTGTGCTACTGACGCTGATGAAACAACTCCCTTATCCTCCTGCACCAGGAATCTTCCAACTCAGTGTTTCAAAGCCATCTGTTGACTTTTCTTTCTTGTTTTCTTTAAAGAATTCAAGTCCTACAGGTATTTCTCTGTTGTTGCGGAAGGAAGGGCTCACCTTAGTTAAGTAGTCGTGTATGTTGAGCGTGGCAAGCTTTGTGAGATGCCCATTGAGCCCCAGAGCCATGAGGAAGCCAGCGTACTCATTTGCTAGTTCAGCGATTTTGGGCTTGTTGTAGACAATCCAAGCAGAGTCTATCTGTGAGGCAGGTGCTATCTTCAGGCCAGCAGCCACCCCGTTGTGGAAGCTGGCCCAGCAGGCCATGTTAGGAGGCACATCAATGTTCCCACTGTTCAGGTCCACAGTGGTGTTCCTCGGAGGAGCACGGCCTGCCGGTGAGAGAACCAGTAACACACTCAGATGAAGCCAAACTGCTCCCAAAACAGCTTTCAGCTTCAGGAGGGTGACAAGTGAGTGAACACTGACAGCATGTGAGGTACCAGTTCTGATCCGAGAGAGCCTCAGCACCTTCAGGCATGTCAGGAGACAGAAGCTCAGCACAGCAAGTAAACCACCAACGTGGAGTAATGTAATGGTTACGTTATTACTGGGGTAATGGTTGGAATTGGTGATCTTAAAGGTCTTTTCCACCCTGGCAGATTCTATGATTCTATGACTTTGCAGTATCTGTGTCCTGTATGACCCTAACACTGACCAGCTGCTTCACTTCTCTCTGCTTCTCAGAATGTACCTGATATAACATCTCAGTGTTTGAAAGTAACACTGGCCTTGACCATTCCAGGAGAAGAAACTAGAAGGTGGCAGATTCAAAACCAAGAAGAGTTACTTCTTCACTAAAAGCTCACTTAAGCTACGAAATTCTTTGTAGAAACATACTACAAAAATTACAAGAGGTTCAGAAAGAAATGGGATAAACTCAATCACATTCTGTTAAATAATGAACTTCTCTGGGAGAAAACTGGTGAGGCCCGGGAACAGGCTGCCCAAGCAAGTTGTCAGTGCCCCATCCCTGGCAGTGTTCAAGGCCAGGTTGGACACAGGGGCTTGGAGCAACCTGCTCTAGAGGAAGGTGTCCCTGCCTGTGGCAGGGGGTGGAGCTGGAGGCGCTTTAAGCTCCCTCCCACCACAACCCACTCCATGATTCTACACCACTGACCAACATACCCGTTAGATTCAGCTTCGGGATGGGCAGCTGCTCAGTTGGAACAGGATGGTATGAGAACAAAGTGAACATCCCTCGTCCAACAGGCAGGGCCATGGTTCGCTGGCAGAGCTGCAACAACCTGTTGGGGAGATGAAAGCAAGACCAAGCCAACTGCTTAATATGGAAAATTTTCCATAGACGTGATATAAAATGAACCTGTGGATGACAGGCACTGGACAGACCATTCTTCTTCCTGGCTAGATAACATTATCTTTCCTTTTTCAGCAGGCCAAACTTTTGAACCAAATCTTTACTCCTTACAAGATAAATCTCAAAGCTGTACTTGAGCTGACATCATGTTGAAACTTGCCACTATCTTCCCCTTAAAGATAGATGCTGGTTAAATAAATCTATGCCAGAGAGAGTTCAGCAGCCATCTCAGAAACAGGGTGAAAGGAGAAAGCAAACCAAGCTGATTGCTGTGTGGGCTCCTGCTATGACTGGTCATCACATCTTGTAACAACCTGTGTACTGAATTAATGATGTGCTTCCAAGAATGCCGACCACAGGTCTCTGTGATTTACTCTGGAAACACTTTCTAGACTCGTTAGATTACTCAGCTTGTAGCTTGATGCATTCCTTTAGTTTCCTACTTCTGCAGGGTGCTCTGCTTTTGTTTTGTTAAAGAAGATACTTTTAACATCCCCAAAATAAGTGAATAAAGAAGGAGGATGGGGATAATTGTAAAGCTACTGGGTACAAAATGGCTCCAACAGGAGGCTTCAACAAAGACAGGGATGGGACAGTGGATTTGCTTTCTGTAGAATAAATTAGGTCCCCTGACCCAAGGCTTGCTAAGACCCAAGATGAGCCCTGAGAAAGGGCTTTCCAGTTTTAGGCAGGGGATGGATGAGGCTTTGCTCTCTATAGAGGCATTTTCTGTACAGTGTAGACTCTGCTTATATTTCATCCTTTTTAAGTGAGGAAAAGATGACACAAATCTGCCTTCAAACCCTGAGGTCAACATTCTGTTTGGGCTTCAAACTAAGAGTCCTTCCCATATCCTGCTCCAATCCCAAGAGTCTTCCAACTCAAATACAGCAGAGTTTTGATGCAGACTGAGCTTCGAAGACCCAGGTTCTGGAATCAAGCCCTCTCCTCTGTGTCCTTCACTCAGGACTGCCTTCTTTAATGTTCAGTTCAGACTAAGCTATATTGCACTGTGTGATTTGACACAACTTTAAGCCAACAGCAATACTCACATCATTTCTCACCCGAGTGAAATACTAACAAGACAGAAGTAGAGAGAGTTCTTTACCTGTTTTCTTTCTCTTCTATGTATTCATGGTCACTGGCTTCTGGCATCTGCACTACATTGACACGCACAGGACGGGCGCTCTGCAGGAGCCTGCGCACTTCCTGCACTCTCAAATCCTCACTCCAGATCAGGGACATCACCTCCTCATTCATGTCGTTCATGCCATCCTCATCCTCTTCTGATTCAGTTCCAGAGGGAATGTCCGAGGACAGCACTGGGCCAACAGACTGCAAGGAAAGAGGAAGGGAAGAAGTTGTTGCTGGTAGTGCACATGGATGTTGGTAACTGTCAGAGAGCCAGCAAATACCAGCACCACGACCTGAACACACTCAGCACAGGTACCTGCATTGGGATGGGGCTGTAAGTACAATGGGCATTGATTTAGAATTTCTGAGCATTGTAGTAAGTATTTTTGCACATCTACATGATATAAGTAACTATCAAGACAGCAGATGACATCTCAAGTGTTTTGCTACAAGATGTAGCTGTTGAGCAAGGACTGACAAGCGAGAGCTTGCAGAGGTGACATAGCAAATAGTTCTCTCTCTTTCTACACTATTTCTTGTTTCAGAGCAGTGGTAGTTAAGGGCTTTCCCCTCCTGCCTACACAGTTATTAGCTATGATGGTTATGAAAGCATTTTGATGTGTATTAAACAGAGGTTAAACTCCAGACACAGTCCCACGGTGACAAACTGCTTTTAGAAGTGCCAGTACCTACTGACCCCCAACTTGTTCTGTTCATTCTGTTCAGAAACCTGTCATTTTATTAATCATTGATGTTTTCATGAATCAGAGCTTTAATTGTTATTTCCTCCTGCAACAACCTTGGGAAAACCAAGCCTCCTATTAAAATAAAGTCATCCTGCCTGGCAGTGAATTCCAAATGCTCGTTGCTGTTGGCCAAGCTGGGTTTCACCACAGTACCAGATTGGTTTTGAACCTCCACACCAGAGCTACATGGCCAGAAAAATTCTGAAGCACTTTGTAGCTGAGAAGCACTGTGGAAAGGCCCTTTTTCTATGCAAGATTTACAAAATCCTTGTTTAAGACTCTGACCTCCAGGTTGGAAAAGACCTTTAAGATCAAGTCCAACACTATTTATTCACCTCACCAAGCGACACACAGGACAACAACAGTGTAAGTGAGGATGCAACAGGGGGCTGGAATTGGATGATCTGAAGGTCCTTTCCAACCCAAACCAGCCTATGATTCATTATAATTTGAGAGTTCTGCAGAAACAAGCTTTCCTGCAGAATATAGTTTCCTTATGGTCTAACAAAATAATCTGGACATTGACCCTAAGGGAAGTCAGTATATTGCTCTTTCTTTTCCATCTGTCACAGATGGGAGATTAATGAGAAAAACCACAAAGCAAGCACTGAGAAATACTGGAATGATAAAACTGGGAACAAACCCCACACCCCTCTCCCTACACTGGTCATTTTTCCTATTCTGTACCTCACAATTCCAGCAAGAGGAAAAGATACAGAATCCCACAGACCAAATCAAACCCAGCTCTTCCTAAGGCTCACTGACACATGACACCAGAGCACAAGTAAATGAAGAGCTGATGAATGAAACCCCATTTCTTCTGATAAATACCCCCCAGATCTCAACAGAGAACTGCACCACCCATAGAGGCAGCGTCCGTTCTGAAACAGGAAACTCCACCCTGCCCTCCTGAGAAATGACAAACAATTTGGTGTTTGAAGCTCATTTTCTCCTTTTAAGGTAACAGACATTCGAGGCATTGTTATAAAGTAAGTGATAAAATCAATTTATCACCATTTGCAGATTCAGTACTGTTACAGCTGGGCAAAACCTCAGCAGCACAAACCAAAATGGGGTTTTAATGGGTGGTGGGACACAGATTTGAACATGGAGCTCCTTTACTTTCTGCTCAATGGATTAACTTTTCAATGGGTAGTTAGTCATGAAGCCTCTGATATAAAGAATTGGCATAATTTTAATATCACTTCCAAACCTAAGACAGCAGCAAGGATCTTGACCAAGATGTACTTGGGACTACAAATCCCTCCTCTTGACTATAGGCTACAGAGAATTTGCTACTATTAAAGTGGTTTTATGCGTGCCACCAGCCAGCTTTCAGTGTCCTCAACACTTCAGTGAGCTACAACTCTGAGATTCCAGTGATTCCCACCATCAGTAGAAAAATGTTTAAGAGAAAAACACCACGGTTTTTTTCCATTTTACTTCAGGATCCATATAACTAAACCCTTTCTGAGGAGAAATACGAAAAGTATGCTTCAGAAAGCAATCAGTTTCTTCCAGAGGAGTGGGAGATGCCAACCCAAGAAGGAGCCAGACTGATAAATACCCACTTCGGACAAGAGGAAATGGCCTCAAGCTGCTCCAGGGGAGGTTTAGGTGGAGCTGAGGAACAATTCCTTGCCCAGAGGGTGCTCAGGCATTGGAACAGGCTGCCCAGGGCAGGGCTGGAGTCGCTGTCCCTCCAAGTGTTCACAGCCCCGGTAGCCGAGGCCTCAGCGCCAGGGGTTAGTGGTGGCCTTGGCACTGCTGGGGACGGTTGGACTGGATGAGCTGAAAGGGCTTTTCCAACCTGGTTGGTTCTGTGATTCCCTGGGCTTTGCTGTTTTGTCTCTGGACGGAGTACCAAAACCTCTCTAACATCTCTCAAAGGCACAGCCATTTTGCAGGGGAGGAGAAGGACTTACCGAGGCAATCAAACAGCTCTGTAGGCAAAGCTTTTGAGCATCATGTCTAAATGAAGTTGAAAATCTGGTTTACATTGGCAGTTTCCACAGCTATGCATGTGGCCTTCCTGTGCCGGATGCTGGTTTTATACTGAAACCCTCCCATGTGCGTAAGCATTGCCCTCAACCTTGAATCTGCACCTTCTGATGCCCTGAGCATCCCCAGATGGTGGGGAACAGTGCTCTGCCCACAGCCCAGCGTTGTGAAATCCCCTGATGCCCATACTCACAGATTTACCCTTCTGCAGGTTCCCTTCACACGCCTGTTTGGACAGATCCTGGCGCCCGATCAAGAGACAAACAGCTTCAGGCCAGTCTGAGGCAGGCTGCTCTCTGCAGTAATATATTGCATCTCTGATGGGAAGAGCTACCCCAAAGGGGAGAGACTCCAGATCTCTTAAGGTGAAACCTTAAGAATAACAAGGAAAAAAAAAGCTTTTATCAAAAGTAGATAAAGTGTATTATTTCATATTGTGCAAGCACAAGGCTATTCCTTTTGATTGTACCATTCTGCACAATGATAAAAGCTGCTCTTACCAACGTTAGTCATCCAAATAACTAACTTCTCAGCCAGGCTGGAAACAGATGTGCTGTGTCTGAAACTGCAACTGTGAAATAAAGGAGAAGCTAATGAAAGCAAGTCCAAAAGTCAGCAGAAAGTCAAAACTTCAAGAGCTTAAAAACTAAAAAGCCTCATACCTATTGTCATCCTGTTCTATTTGCTGCTTTCGTTGGCCTAGGAAAGACAAGGCCACATTAATTCCACATCCCCCAAGCAAAAGGGCAGCACATAACAAGCACAAGACACCAGGAGATAGTATCATGGCTCAAAGCATCATTACCTGATGTAATCTTGTACAAATAATGGGAGGCTTCATTAGACACAGCGCTCTCATCCCCAAGTATATACAGAGCCACACTCTGGATAGGAAAGAGACATCGTAATACAGTCACTTAGTGTCCAAACAGGCAGAAGATCACTGCAGTAACTCACACAGAGGGATGGGTGTGTTGTGAAAACACTGTTAGTAAAGGGAGACTGAAACAACTGAACAAGTCAACTTTTATACTTTAGATTTTTATCTTGGAGTTTGGAAAAAACACATCCTGGAGCAATCAGCTGGATGTTCCCTGATGATTGTTTCAAAAGTAGAAAGATCTTCTAAAGAGAAAAACCTGCTCCTGGTCATCTTTCCCATGGTTCTCACACTTCATCTAATTTCTCTTGCAACACACATCATCTACAGACACCATTTTTCACTCTGTTTCCTCCACATCTTGAATATTGGCTACTTTGTGAAGGCTTCGAGAGAGAGGTTGCTCCCCACTCAAAGCAGGGTCCACTTCAGCTACCAGGGCAGCAAAATCAAAGCACTTCAGACAGCCTCAGTGCTGCTGCTTCAACCCTCCACACTCTGAAGCAGAGGACAGGCTGACTCCTGGCAGCTCCCGTGAGAGACTCTGCAACTCATCTTGGACACCTGGTGAGAGCAGAGTCAGGGATGTTTTTCCTCTTCAGGCACCTCAGGCTCAACACCTCAGCTCCAAACCCTGTCCTGGCAGGTTTCCTCCACAAATACTTTGTGAACAAGCGAGGGAGGCTGCCCAGGAGATAACATCAGCACTTGTAACTACTCATGCAACTCTATTTATGTTGATACATGCCCAAGAAGCGAGCAGAGAAATTCTCACTCACAAATTACAGTTAACCTGGAGTTACAGTATTACTCTGCACATGCCACTGCTGCAAACCACAAAAAAACATAAGCAGTGAAGCACAGGTTACTCATGAGCTCCCCTTCTCAGCCTCAAATACCTCCTCCCACCTGCTAAACCCCATCCACACCCTTCAGTAGTCATAGAATAGGTAGGGTTGGAAAGGATCTGAAGATCGTCTAGTTCCAACCCCCCTGCCATGGGCAGGGACACCTCACACTAAACCATGTCACCAAAGGGTCTGTCCAACCTAGCCTTGAACACTGCCAGGGTTGGAGCATTCACAAATAATATTTACAAAGAATATTCAAATAATAAAAGCAGGGACTCACAGAGATTTCTTTCTGCTAAATATGTGTTATTTTCCCTGACGAGAGGCTGATTCTGTTTACCATACCCGGGGGATGCTCAAGACAATTTCATGCAGGCAGATGAGTCTTAACATAGAGCAACAACACCGGGAGATGCTTAAGAATGCCCCATCCCTGGCAGTGTTCAAGGCCAGGTTGGACACAGGGGCTTGGAGCAACCTGCTCTAGTGGAAGGGGGCCCTGCCTGGGGCAGGGGTTGGAGCTGGAGGAGCTTTAAGCTCCCTTCAACCCAAACCAGTCTATGATCCTACGATTTTAAGTCTCCAACAGTATGGCTACAGCACAGTTATTGATCACAGGCTCAATACTCCTCCAGCATGGCCCCATTAAACCCTTTGTTGTTTTACCCCCCACTGGGGATGCTCCACTCACAGGAAGCAAACCCTGGCCATAGAGCTGCCACGATGACAGAATAAAACATATCCTTTTTACCAAGGTACATACCAGTACTACCAGTTTGCTCCTCTCACAGATGCCTGGTAAGTAGGGGTAAGGCTGCACTCCTTCTCCCTTCAGACAGGAACTCAGCCACTGAAAGATACTTGGAGGCTCAGCAGAGAAAAATGCGGGATGGTGCATGAAACCTGTTTGGACTGAATCATATGAACAGACATGACACTGAGTTCATGGTGAATGCACAACAACCCTCCACTATTCCCCAAGCAAACCCTAAGGTGCTTCTTTTAACAACAAAAAGACAGTACTTCCCCAAAGGTGAGAGATCACATCCCTCCTGTTAGATGGGAGTTCATAGCTAGACAGTGATGAAAACGTGAGACACCAAACTGTCTCTGAAGAACAAAAATTATCCCAGCCTACAATGAAAAGGAATAATTCCCCGAATCTCACCAGAACAGTCTTGTAATTCAACATTAAACTGCTGAAGTGAGAGGACAACCCACCTATAACCTCTTTGCCTTCCCTGACAACAAACAGGAGTAGCAAATCCTGAGGATTGCCATGAGATTACTTTTTGGGAGTCAGGAGAAACAGTTTCTCTTACATGACTAGCAATGTCAGCTCGTAGGACACTAAACAGGGACGTGGGCAATCTCTGACCTTATTTACACTTTAAGTTGTGTGGGTTCAGCTCTGATTTACTGTTTATGAACGATCACCCAAGAGCCTGCCAGCCCAGCAATACTTTCCATGAGAGGCACATCTCACTGCCAGGGTTTCCCCAGTTGCCTGCTGAGGTTTCTCAGCCAGCCAAGATGACACCACCATTCCCCTCCCAAGCCCTAGTTCTGTGAAGAGCACCAGCTACACTATGCTAATTTCACCCCAGGCTTCTTAGGAGGGTATGAAAAACAAAGGAACAACCTCAGCACCATGAGCACAGCTTTGCATGTTGGGATTAAGTCCTGACCAGGTTTAAAGGGAACACTTACCAAGGTGCTCAGTAGCAAGGACAGTTTGCACATCATCATCGCCACTGCATTTGCACATCATTATCACTGAATATCCAGCTTTGCAAAGCCTTCAACTCACCTTGATCAATTACACAAGTCTGTCTGGAGGTTTTTACAAGGGCTGGATAGTCTCTGTAGTAATAATCTATATAAGCTTCAAGTTTTAAATCCCTAGAATGAGAAAGAGATCAATGACATTAGAGGGGACAAAACCACCCTCCACCTTCTTGAGTTTCTGTGACATCTACTGAGTTATGTGCTGGGCTATCTGCAAGACATGAATGCATGTAACAGCTGTCAGCCTCCAAAGAGACACAGGCTTATTTCAGTCTTGCTTCTCTTTGGCATGACAGATTAGGGGATAGGCCAACCCTTTGAGCACCAAGGTAAGGTTTTAAGATTCTTTTTTTTCGGATCCACGGAAAGCCTGCTCCACTCAGGGCAATTCCCAAATTCCCCATAAAAATAATCATCAAGAGACACTGAATGATATACAAGAGCTGCAGTTTGTCAGCTGGACATACCTGGCCAGCTGAACCAGAAGAACAACAAGTGAACGGATTCCTTCTCCCATTAGACTGTTCAGTTTGAGCTCCTCGTAGATGAGATGA
>NW_009928048.1:0-10779 GCF_000696875.1 Nestor notabilis | reverse complement strand
GCAGGAATGTGGGTGAAAAGGAGGGTTGAGGAATCCAAACTGAGGCTCTGTGAAAAGTCATCCTTTGAGGCCAACGCTTCCAGAGGGTCCAGTCGCAAAGCTTTGGCAACAGGATGAGACTCGAAATTCCTGTGGTAGTCAGAGCTCAGGAGATACTCCCAGTCCTAGACCAAAGAGGAGAGGCAGAGGTTCCATAGTTAACATAACCTTCCATCAGGACAGCTCCAAAGCACTGTTAAAGTGGAGTTTTTCTCCCCATAAACCAATACAAATGTGATGTTGTATGGTAAGTGTGCTGTACAGACCCAGAGATTCAACTGCTAAGTATTATCCCTCCCTGCTCTGTTATGTACAAAAGAATCAAAACCTTGCATTTAAAAGAGTAAGACTAAAGAAAGCACCCTCCTTGCTTCCAATATCCTGTGCATGAGACCTCACTGAGCATTCACACAACTCACCTAGTGCTGCCAGCCTTCTTTGCACCTCCCCTGCCACAGCACATCAGGCATTAGATCCTCATCTTTGTTCCACATAGACCATAATCTGTAACCCCATGGGCTCACTGAGCTGTCAGCCCACAGAAAGCTCACAGCACCAGTGGACCAGCACAGCTCATAAGCCTCTTGGGATGGGATGATGGGAAGCCTCACTTTCCTAAAGCCAAACCTTCCTACTCCTGCCTAGGCAGAGCTCAGTGAATTGATCTTAAACACTCCACCAAGAGAATCAATGCACTCAGTGATGTATCTAATTTGATGTTCCTAACTCGCTAAGGGTGCTGAGTAGCAAGGGGAGCAAGAACTTCATTTTCAAGGGATGAAGAAGCATCTAGGAGAAGTGTGGCATCGTCAGAAGGCTATCTGGGATTTCCTTGTGATCCATATCAAATTAATTCCTGAGTCCAACCTACTTCTCTAGGAGACAGAGCCCAGATGGGGCACACGATGCAGCCCCTGCACAGGGCAAAATAAGTTTTCTTCCCCCAAAGGCTGGTAATCTCAGATGAAATACAATATTCAGAGAGTGTTTCCTCTGCTTTGCCTTTAAAAACCCAACAAACAAATAGCACTCCCACCCCTGGCACTTATTTGTAAGAAAGAGCCATTCCTTACTTCGTCTGACCCTGTTTCTGATGGTCTGGCCTTCTTTGGAGCAATAACTGGTGAAAGGGATCCTTCAAAATCAAGCTGCAAGAAATAAAGTGATCAAAAGTAGCTCAGGATTGAAATTCCCAAGGATTCCCATTATAACATCTGAATTCAACCCCACTATTGCATGGCATGGCTTTAGGTACTTCTACACTTTGCTTTCAGATAAAACATACACTGCAATCAGATTATTCTATGCACAGCTAGTTATTCTAAACTGCATAGAAAATCCTCTTTAGGAAACAGGAATCTTGAGTTGTGCCTTGTGTTTCTGGAGAGAAGCTTAACATGGATAAAATGAATCAAATCTTTAATGCATCAGTGTTAGTCATGAACTGGAGTAAAACCTTCATGGTTTATTTTTATCTGACCAAGACAGTTGGTAACTACCTTATAAATATGCTTCATGACAAACACAGACTAAAACGTATGCCTGAAACTTAGCAATACAGAATTGATTTGATGGCAACTTGTGATTTAAGACAAGATACAATCTATTTCTCACTTCAGTGTCTCTCCAACCGTTTTGAACCTTGAAGGGTTATCAGTAGCTTCAACATGAACTAGGAAAACAAAGAGACATGCTTGCTTACATGACGTGTCCAGGACAGTCTCTCTGTGTTGTAACCCATCATGTTCATGAGGCATGTTACAAATAAATTCCATTCAGAGTGATAGCTTGGTCCTCCTGGAGCATTGTAAGCATTGTACCACTTGACAAGCATCTGTACAGCTATCTCCTTGGGCAGGATAGCTTTGACCCCCTGCAGACATCTTTTCACTGTTGGAAAAGAAGAGAAAATAATGAATTAGGTGTGTGTTTTCCATCTTACCTCTTGGTGCTTCGATCAGTGCTATAAATCTCTACAGGTTCTCTTACTGGACCTGCTCTGAGCTCTCTGGAAACGCATCCAGCAAAAGCCACACCACACAACCTCCACCAGTGGTTCCTCCAGGGCAGGTTGAGCACAGGCCCTCTCATTCACCACACCAAGGAGAAGGAGTTCCTTTTGCTCACTACTGAAACCAACTTTTGTCTGAACTGGCACCTCAGCCCTTCCTCAAGCAATTATACACACAACAGTAGAGAACAAAGCGCCTAAAGAACAAAGGAAGTTCTGAGAGTTCACCTGGAAACACTGAAAACAACAGGGCCCATCTAAATAAATGGTAGCAGCTCTAAAAGGTAACTTGAGAGAGCTTGGGATATGTGGTACTGAATCATTACAGTCTAAGCTATGCATGAACTACTTCAAAACCCCTCCGAAACTAGGGAACATATTTCATGTGGTAGATTTGCATCATACCTAGTTCTGAAGTGGCAATTTCAGGAATAGCAATCCGGACCATTGTGTTATTGCTGAGCTCCTGAAGAAACAAAATGGGTAAGAGTCAAATCATGACATGCATAAAGTAAAGCTGGGGTCCTTCTCTATCAACTCAGAAATCATGTATGTAGGAAGCATATTCCTAATTCTGGCTGTTTGCCACAGTACAGATTTACCACCTCAGATTAGCTCCATGAAACATCTGAAATAGATCTTGAGCTGAACCACTTGAGGGAATCAATTAAATTCTGTAACTTAGAGTATTCTACAGAGAGAAAAAATACACCTGCACTGGTGGAGCCACCAAAGTCCAATCAAGGCTCTTGATCAGGAGCTGCAAAGTCTCACTGTGCAGTAGAAGTAAGTGTTACCCTCACTTTGCTTTGCTAACAAAGCACTGACTCAAGTTACAGGGTAATACTCACTAAAGTTACTCTGTTGTGGACAGGATCCCTCAGAGCATGAATGAAAGTCCCAAGCTGCTGGAAAGTACAGTCTTCAACGTAAGTGGAGTCGTGGAGTTTGGAGGAATCCCTCAGCTCTGGAACTGGTGACAGAAGCACACCCTGAAAAGGGGTAAATGACAACTTAGAGTTGCTGAAATGAGAGGATCTGAGCAAAGAACAGCTAAAACTGACATTTTTAATGTAAGAAGTGTTTTGAAAACAACTATACATCTTTCCAATGTCTGCCTCTGAGGTTTTGCAGGAATCACAAATAAATAGATAGGGTAGCACTAACCAGATCTTCTTTAAGCACTATTTACTCAGGGGATTTACAAAAGGGAAACAACAAGATTTCACTCCAAAGATACCTTGAAAGTTAAAAATCATCCCACCATTTGAAGCTGTTCCAGCTAAACCCTTTCCAAGGCAGGACTTCCTTTCTCCTTACCTCTTCCAGGGGCCCCAGATGCTTATTCAAAGGCTTGGATGGAGTGCTGACACTATCCAGGGGAGTGCTTGGCCGAGGCATTTGGTTGGACATGGTCAGGGATGGAGCAGGCAGCCCAGGAATAAAAACCTTTCCCACCTTTTTGTGAACAACAGATAGGAAAACACAAGGTTGGGTTTCATGTCTGTGCTTCCAGAGGCTGCTCACATACACAGACATGATCAGATTTAACATCTTAAAGGAAAAGTGTGAAGAAAAGTTGCTAAATGAAAGTCTCTGAAGATTCATGAGTACTTCACGTAATTACTTTCTTTAGATGATGACATGATGAGAAAACTACCATATATGATCAGTATTGTACACTGTTACTACAGGTCTAATCCCAGTAGATATTCTAGCAGGGCTGCCCTGACAAAGCTCCGAGTGTACCCTTGTTGTTATATGTATATATACACACACCCCCTGCACACAAATGTGTGTGTACACACAGGTACAAACTGCAGTGCCCAAGGTTCTCCATACAGGGGGAGCACAGTGCATCTCGATAGAGTTTAAGAAACAGCTGTAATTATTTTGGATGAATCATGTCCATCTGAGACAACAGGTCATAAAATATCAATGATAAAAGACTCAAGCCCTTATATTTAAAAGAACAAGGTAAAAGAAAGCCAAGTTCCTTCCTTGCACCAATATAACAACAGTCCTTTGTAAATCAAAATAATTTGACACCTGAAACTATTACAGAGAAGTTTGGAAGTGGTTTGTTCAGGAACAGTTCTTATTTTCCATATTCTTGAAGTTTTCTCTCTTTGAAATCATTTTATTAACTTAATACTTTACTACCACTGAAAAGAAGGTCAGGAGATTGATTTTACCACAGGGTATGATGCACACAGGATCGCTGTGGACAGCCCAGCTTGTAGCCAAAGGCTCAAACATTTATTTTGGGATAGAAAACCTGTTACTTACCCGAACCACTCCAGAATAAAGCACCAGGTTCCCACTGCCCTCCAGAACCAGCAGCGTATCGATGCCCTATAAGCAGCAAGCAGCATGTTCAGCTTCTTGTATGTAAGTAGGAAGGCAACAGTTGGATGGTAAGCGACAGAGCAGATGCTCCACGGTTACTACTCCACAGAGAGAGGTACGTACCTCCACTGGAGCTGCATCCTTTGCCTGAATATTGGTAACAGAACCAAAGATCAGCTGCGACTTATCGTTGCTCTCTTGAAATTTTACACACCTGGAGGTTTGAGAAACAGGAAACATGAAAGGACCGTCCCAGCTGTTGTTACACAGAGAAGACAGAGGATTACAGCAGTAGCGCACGGTGCAGGCACTTTTATTGTGGTATACCTCGTTCCTTCCTCCTTCCTTTGCTTGTTTTGCCCTGCTAGTCAAGTTCTTTTTACTCTGCGAGTTTAATTAAACCCCCAATGTACTTCTAAAGGGCAAGAACACCATTCAAATTAGAGTGAATGTTCTCTCTCAACTTCAGTTTTACCTAAACAGCTCAAACCATCTATGCCATCACAGCTAAGAACATGTCATGCAAGAGCTAGTGATGTACCACATGTTCCCATGACAGATTCCACTAGCTGGAGGAATTGGAATGGTGAAACAAGCTGGTAGTATCTAGAGTGCTCCTCTCTGTCCCCAGGACTGGGATGCTCACCGCAGCTGGAGCTGGGATTCCACTAAAAAGCACAGGAACTTCTGCCCACAAAGGTCAGTGGTAATGAACACTTTCGATGCTTGGGAATTTTTCTCCCTGTAAAGGAGACACAACGATCAGCACATGGTTTGGTCTTCAGTGAAAATGTTCATGAAGGAAAACGTGTCACACTAAGCTTCAACCAGCAGTGCCCAGAGCTGCCAGAACACACCAGTTTCAGTCATGACTCCTGAAACTGATTTTCTAGCACTCCAGTCTTGGCATTCCCCACTTTCCAGCACACAGAGCATGCTCTTCAGCTTTGTTCTCCTGTTCAGTCTCAGAGCTTATGTTGTGTTTTACCCCTTTTCATGGGAACAGAGCTAGAGATACTTCCCCTAGATGAGAAAAACCCCAAAGCAACGACCTGGTTAGAACCTACTTTGCTTTAGAGATCTCATGAAACCATTCCCATGTGCAGAGAGCCATGAATAACACAACAGGCAAAACTGTTCCAAGTGCCCACTTCTCTTTGGAAGGGAGCTAAGCACTTAGTGAGCATCATTTAGAAAGAACTGGGAAGTAAAATTCCATGAATCTCCTTCAAGGTGGCCCCCTTTGAAGAAAACCCACACTAAAAGAAGGTGTCATTTCATTTCCCCCCACAATGGAACTCCAGAACCTCCCACAGCGAGTACAAGCACCTAACCTCATGTTTGTGACTGTTTCTGTCCACAGATGGTCTATACAGAGCTCAGGAACAATTGGTTCAGTTTCTGGCACAAGGAAGGAATCACTGGAGGTGCTGTTGGGTGAATGGGTAATGCTGTGCCTCCTCGGTGACTGAGCACTGCTGGAGAAGTTGAACCTCTGCACTCCTGAGAAAGAATGAACTCCCAGAGCAGGGGAATGGGAGCGGCTGCAAGCAAAGACACAAGACACTACTGAGAAGTGCAGTATCAAAAGCAGGTACAGAACCCCAGGGAGCTCATACACTGGTAAAGACTTTCACATCACATCCAAACCACCTTAAACTAGCAGCTAGCTCAATATTAGTTTCCTTTTCCAACACACTTCAGCACAGGAGAACAATTCTCTAAGTAATTTCCAGTCATCTCTGTCACAATCCAATAGGCAAGATTTCACAAGTAAGAAACCCAACATTTTAAGCCGGGTGGTCCATTCCATCAGAAATGTCTCCCAACCTCTTCCCTCCCAATGTGCCTTTCTTTAGAAGAGCTAACTGAAAACACCCCTGGGAGTCACACAACCTGCAGACAGGTCTCAACTCCACTACACACTGGCTGTGTAAGGACAGAACAGCCTCTTTGGCTCTCGCACACCAGTTATCTTCCTGTGCTACAGGGATAATAGCACACCAAATGCCACAAGAGCATTCCAAGAGGGCTTTCAGGTGCTGTAACAGAAGAGGCCCCAGCACTTTAGAGTTGTAACAGCAGAGGAAGACAGGCAGCACTACCAGTCTGCAGCTCACATTCCTTGCTGCCACCTGCCTACGCGTTGTGTTCAGTGCCCACCTCAAAGCAGCCATGTTGGAGATGGATGGTGAGCGGGACTGCATGCTGGGTGATGACACTGATCTGCTCTGGCTGTGGATGGAGGAGTAGTTCTGGAAAGGGGAGCCCACAGGAGAGTCTCCTTTTGAGAAGCTTCTGAGATGAGCAGTCAAAGAGCTGCTGGTGGCCATGTGCTGTGGTGTGCCCAGCTGCTCCGAGAACTTCAGCACCATGTTCTGCTCCTGGGAGAGAAAACAGAGCTGTGTGTGCATCAACAGTACATGGGTGAGAGCAGCCCAGTAGTGCTCAAATAGCTTGTTTTATCAGCTGGGTGTGAAAGATTTATGCCTAGGTAAGTGCTCAGCCCAAGAAGTTACTCCTGCCAACCATGCTCTCCCACTCCCAGACACAGAAACTACTCCAGTGGTTTTCATGGCACAAAGTTGTTTGTTGCTTTTCTTACAGAACTCAACAGTTGAGTCCAAACCCTCTGGGCTCTAAGGGCTGGAGCAGCTCTGCTCTGAAACCAGGCTGAGAGAGCTGGGCTGGGGCAGCTGGAGAAGAGAAGGCTCCTGAAGGGGACACCTCAGAGCAGCTCCAGGGCCTAAAGGGGCTCCAGGAAACCTGGAGAGGGGCTTTGGACAAGGGCCTGTAGGGACAGGCCAATGGGAATGGCTTGAACCTGCCAGAGGGGAGATTGAGATGAGCTCTGAGGCAGAAGCTCTTCCCTGTGAGGGTGCTGAGGCGCTGGCACAGGGTGCCCAGAGAAGTTGTGAGTGCCCCATCCGTGGCAGTGTTCAAGGCCAGGTTGGACACAGGGGCTTGGAGCAACCTGCTCTAGTGGAAGGTGTCCCTGCCCGTGGCAGAGGGTTGGAGCTGGAGGAGCTTTAAGGTCCCTTCCACCACAAACCATTCCATGATTCTGTGTGCTCTCCCTGGCTGTTGACCAGGCAAACACATGAAAGAAACTATTAAAAAACCAACCCAGAACACCCACACCACCACCATCTTAATCCTAAAATAAAATACATCACAAATACCAGACGTTTGTATCACACACACAGCCATAAGGGCATGTAAACACACACACAGTTTTTCCTGTAACGACAGGTAGTAAGCAGTAAGTTGTACCTCTGGCTTCACCCTCCGAAGAGCCCAAACAGTGTGTAAACTCTGCACAGTATCATAGGTCATCACAATGGAAGGTTCAGCGTTGAGGAACACGATCCTCATGGTGTAATCAGCAACATACTGCACTCTGGCAGAGCCAAACACGCCTGCTGAAGTGGAGGTGAAGGCACAAGGATCATTTCTACAGCAGTGTTATCCACCACAGCGTGAGCACCTCCCACACCCTCTTTCTTCCACAATCTCTTTTCCCCCTGGGCAGTTTCCCTCTACATGAAGCAGGTAAAACACCCACTTCTGGAGTCTTGACAGAGTCATTATCTGCACATTTTGTAATGCAGGAAAAGCCCAAGTGGCACATGAAGCATTTGATACCACACTGATGGACTCCAAACAATTCATCTAAAGACATAAACTTACCCCCAGACTTACAGACAAGAGGTGTTATCTCATCCAAGGGGTGTAGCATGCTGAACATCGTAGGCAAAGGTTCTCTAGAAAGAAACCAAACGAAGCACGTTCAAACCCAAATGCTAACAAGCAGAACTGTTCTCTCTTGGAGCTGGTGCTGCAATCCCAAAACAGCACCTCAGACCTCAACAAATCAGAGCCTGAGATCTAACAGGAGAGACAGATATTCCGTACACAGAAGCTGGATGGATCAACAGAGTGGAGCCAAAGGCTGGTGCATCGCAGGGTGCCTGGGTCTCGGTTTACATCTCAGAGCGCTTGCGAATGACCCCACCTGGTGGCCACAAGAGAGACCTTGGCTGGTCCGAGTGAGCAGAGCTGGCACCAGCTGAGCCGGGAGGAGGAATGGGAAGAGGAGAAAGCCCAGGCTCATTTTAAGAGCTCAGGTTCCACAGGCCCCAGACAAGCTGCCAGCCATCAGACCATCTGTACCCATCACAGAGCAGCAGTCGAGCCACCCATCTGTGGTGACAGTAGCAAAAGGAAGAATTTGCTGGCTTGAGTAGGGTCAGTAATGATTTTTGCACCCTCCTTAACATTTTCAGGAGCTCTATTTCTAATCCCAACTCTTCTGAGGATTAGAGAATCACAAGTGTCTGGAATGGACACATAAAGCCCAAGAGAGAGCAAGTGGCTGTATTAAAGCTGCTCGTCAGTGCACCATCCAACTCCACTCTGCTGCATGGGCACTTGGAGCACGGGTCCAGGATCCCCCAGACAGCAGCGGGGTGCTCCAGAGATTCAAAGCATCCTGCAGCTGAGAGCAAGTGTCTCAGTAACAGTCCCTCAGTGAATCTCCCAGGTGTCCACCACAGCCTGGAACCAGTTCCCAGGACAAACCTTAATGAAATCAGGCTGGGAACACCCATATGGTGGCTCCTATTCCCAGCAACACCACTACCAACTAGTTCCTATCACACTACGAGAGAACATCACGGATTGTCTGTATTCAGTGCCTTCCTAATTCCTCATGTTTCACCTGTTCCCATCACAACCACATGGATCCTTTCCTGCTCTTCAACTCCTGAGCTCCTCCAGCAGATTAGCAAACAGCCTACAACAAAACTACCAACTATTTCATACCTGGGTGGACTTGGAGGAACTTCATGGGAGGAACTGCTGCGCTCAAATAACAAACCGTATTTTGTTGGCCAGACATTTGCAACCTATAAAAAAAAACCCAAATAGATTTATGACCAAAAAGAACCATCAAGCACTTACTCTGTTGATTACGTTTCATGTTTGAGTATCTTGTTATGAAAAAATAAATGTTTAGGCCTCTTCTTGTGGGAAGGGTAAATGGGAGCAGGTTCTTAACTACGAAGCGGTCACAGCCGTGCTTTTGCAGCCATAGAGTAAAGAACTCTTATTCTTCACTTCAAGCTGAGAGAGCTGGGCTGGGGCAGCTGGAGAAGAGAAAGCTCCTCAAGGGGACACCTTAGAGCAGCTCAAGGGCCTAAAGGGGCTCCAGGAGACCTGGAGAGGGGCTTTGGACAAGGGATGGAGGGACAGGACAAGGGGAATGGCTTGAACCTGCCAGAGGGGAGATTGAGATGAGCTCTGAGGCAGAAGCTCTTCCCTGTGAGGGTGCTGAGGCGCTGGCACAGGGTGCCCAGAGAAGCTGTGGCTGCCCCATCCCTGGCAGTGTTCAAGGCCAGGTTGGACACAGGGGCTTGGAGCAACCTGCTCTAGTGGAAGGTGTCCCTGCCCGGGGCAGGGGTTGGAACTGGAGGAGCTTTAAGGTCCCTTCAACCCAAACCAGGCTGGGGTTCTGTGAACTCAGGCAGCCACCAGCAGCAGCACGTGACACACACCACCCCACCCCATCACAGCGTGCAAACAGATAAGGAGCCCATTTGTGGGCCAAGAGAAGAGGCCAGCACTTACCTGAAAAGGCAAAGCAGCAATGTAATCCTTCCCCTCTATGCTATGCACATTTATACAGGAATTCTGCAATATGCAGATACATTTCTCTACTACTTCACCACTGCCTGAAACTAGAGCGGAGAAGAAAACAAATTACACAGCGAAGTCTCTGCTTTTCTCTAGACACCCCATATATACAAGAAGTAAATTTGGGGCAGTTTTTGCGCAAGTCTTGATACATAAACTAGTCAGGCCAAGAAAGGTGAACTGGGAGCATTTGTCTGGCATTACAATAAGCAGGAAACTCACCATCAGCTTTGTCGGATTTTTCCCGGGGAACAGTGAAGTCGCACCATAAGGCCTAGAACCCAACACAGCGTTATTGTTCATTAACGATATGATTTAGGGTTATGAGCTGATGCTACTGCACAACCTCATCATTCCCAGCCAGCCTGCCTCAAACCACTGCCCAAAGCCACTCAGCGAGTGGTTTTTAGCTGACACTCATTCGTTCAGTCACCACCTCTCCATGCGTTCGTACCTGCAGAACGGGGCTGTCGACGGTGAAAGCCTTATAAACGGTGGACGCTTGGCTTTTGCTTCCTTTGCTCCAGATAACCATGTTGCTGGCCACGTACAGCTCCTCGTCGTAGTCCACCTCTTCCCCAACATCGCTGGCGCCCTTCCGCAGCTGCCAGCTTTCCTGGAAAACAAGGTTTGGAAGGAAGAGGTGCGGGCCGTGCTCCAGGGGCCGCTCACCGCCCCGCGGGCCC
>NW_009928047.1:58302-67601 GCF_000696875.1 Nestor notabilis | reverse complement strand
GGACCATGGCTGCCCTATGCATCTCCCTGGTGGATATCGATGCTGCTCAGCCTTGCCCAGCCTTGCAGGACCCCATTGGAGCCCCCAACCCAGGAGGTGTGCTCCGAAACACCGACGGGGTGACTGAAATAGTGTGTGTTCATATGGGAGCTCTGTTGTGCCAGGGACCAAAAGGGTTTGGGGACAGCATCAGACCCTGGTGCTGTGACCTGCAGCTGCCCTGTGTGCTGGCGTGCCATATGCGGGACCCCAAGATCAGGGACTGGTTTGGGCCTGGGGAGAAGGGTCAGGATGAGGGTTTATCACAGCAGAGGTAAAAGGCAGCACCCAGGCCAGCTGCCAGGACCCTTCCTCTGCCCTGCTCAGGCCTTTCTGTGTCTCAATGGAGTTCTTGTGTGTTCCTCTGCGTTTCTTACCAGCACTGCCTATAGGCAATAGGATGCATTTCCCTATACACACACCAGGAATGGGGACCCCAGGGAAATCCATCCCCAAAAGGGCTTAAATGCTTGTGTAGCACTTACTGACCGGGTTTAGTTGTTTTCTGGGCTGGATCCCCTCTTGCCGCTCCAGCGCAGTGCAGTACCACAGGGTGTCGAGTGGTCCATCCTTTGTCTGGGTGTCTCCTCCTCCTGATCCCACTGGGACCTTGTGGGCTCTGCTGGCTTTGGAGAGCGCTGGTGTGTTGGAGCTTGGTGTGTTGCAACAAGGAAAGTACAGTTGTTGTCAAAGTGCATCCTAAAAGGTTAAAGCGATAGGCAAAGATCAGTGAGCAGGAGCATCAGGAAGGTTGTCCCTGTTCCTCCAAAATAGCAAAGGGGTAACAAGGAAAGCCAGGATCACTGACCACAGTCCCCCCAGTGACTTGGCTACCTGCCTTTCTTCCACAAGTGTTCAGGGCAGGATGTACAGGCCATCCAGGGCACCAATCCTGCAGTACCCATGTTTGCCCCAGGCTGCATGTTCTCAGCTACCAGTGCTACCCAGGAGACGGTGTCAGTGTCGTCCCAGCTACACAGGGTCTGTCACCCACCGTCACCCCTGGACCCGCCTGTTCCCCTGCGGAGTGATCCCTTGTTCATGCAGGAGATGCTGTGTCGCTGCGTGGAACAGCGCGGAGCCAGCCCCATCGCTGGGGTTGGAGTCAAGTCCTCCTAACACACAGCTCCCCAAAGGTTCAGCATCCCCACATGCAGCGCTGGGCACGGCCCTGTGTCCTCACCATGGGGATCAGGGCCAGGTCAGAGTGAGCCAGGAGCACGGGTGTCACGGGGACAGGAATGTTCAGCTGCTGGGGACAAAGATCAGGCGGTGCCTGTGCTCAAAGCACAGTTATCCCCAGCAGCACCATCAGTGCTCAGTGGGGTGAATCCAGACCAACACCACATACCTGACTGCAGCCGCATCTTCAGCCCAACCAAAGGTCTCCACAGCATGAAGTTCCCAGCTATGAGCCCTTATGCTGTTGGGGCAGGAGCCTGGGAGAAGATATCTGGCTCTTCCAGTTCAAGTGACCCTGTAGCTCCCCTATTAGCACCCAGCTCACCCAGTCTGAGTGCTGAGGGGCCCTGGGGGGGTCTCACATTTCCTTGCGTGCTTCCACATTAACAGCTCCATACCCCTGCTAGGGCTGGAAAAGGTTATTGCAGCCACAACTCCACTGTTACAGAGCAAACTGTGCACGGAGACCTGTGGGAGGTGCTGCCCTATTCCTGACCCTCATTCAGCAACAGTCAGGGATTTTAGCTGAACACCCAGGAGGGAGCATCCCCCTGCCCTGCACCTCGAGTGAGTATCTGCTCTACGTGCTTCAGGCAGACCACCAAAGGCACTGGTGATGCCCCACACCTCGCTCTGCCCTGGGTCCCCCCCAGGGATGCTCAGTGCTCTCTGTGAGCGCATCCCTGTGCTCCTGTGGCCACCCAGGCTGAGAGCAAGCTGCGTGATGGGTACTGGGATGATGGGTACCAGGGTGCTCACTCCATCCCCAAGATGCTTGGTGGTAGAATCCATGGCATCACTTGATATTAGCTAATATTTATGAATTGTGTGAAACAGACATAGAAAATAATTTGCTCTATTAATACTTAAAGTCAACATTAAAAGAAATCAACCTTTCCCACTTTCCCAGCCTGCTCAGCAGCTGTCTCACAGGAAGGACATGCTGAGCCTGTCTGTGTTGCTGCCTCTGGGGCATTTTGGGTTTGGGAATAACTATGGAAGGGCCCAAAAGCCATTGCAAAGCTCCCGTGACGTGCTGCTTCCAACCTGGGCTGTACCAGCACTGCAACCAGCCCTGTGCTTGGCTGCTGGTGGGCACAGTGGTGGGCAAGGCGAAGCTGTGACATGCTGCAGGAGCTCTGCATGGAGCCTCCGTCCGTGTGTTACTCAGCTGCCCGGCCAGGAAGTGAATCCCAGCGGGATGGGCAGGAAATAGTTAAGCAAATGGCAAGCGATGGCCCACACCGGCCTGGCAGGTCCCAGACCCTGGTGTCACCCTCCGGTGTGGGCACTGTGGCCATCACCAGTCACCAGCTCCGGGTGAGGCTGGAGGAGCATCAGGCAGGGCTGAGGACTCGGTGCTCCTGTCCAAGGGATATACCTCCCCATGGTCCCTTCTGCCCATAGGACCTACCTGGTGTCCTGCGGGCAATGTCCTTTCTTGGTTCCCATTCCAGCCCCATGTGGCATGGTTGAGCACAGCATCCAAGAGGAGCACCCAGTAATCCCAGTGCTGCCAGCCCCATAGGGGAAGCAGCCATGTATCCCCCCCTGGTACCCAGCACCCGAGCAGGGATGCTGCAACACTCACTCAGCACCTGCAAACCCACATCTCCAACGCAGCCACTGCACATCCTCAGTCATCCCCAAACCTCCCCTGGCTTCTCCTTCCTCCGGACCATGATCTGGATAGTGCTTGATATATTCTTCTTCCTTGTATTATCTGTCCAACCGATTTTAGTACCTGCAATATCCCATCGACACAATTTTGCTGTTTGCTTGTTTTGAACCTGTTGCATGCTATCTTAATACAATACATGCTGCTTATTGGATCAGCCCAGCCGGCTCCTGAGGATGGGGAGACAAAAGCACCTGAGTGACAGAGACACGTCATCCCTGCAGCACCCACATGGGGCTAAGGGCAGGACCCATGAATCAGCATCACTTTCGTGAGTGATGCTCCCCCAGCTGAGGAGCCGGGGATGTGCGGCTCAAGGGTGGGGTGTCCACACCATGGCCAGACACAGCCCATTGTCCTCACTTCACTCCCTACACACCACCTCCTGCACCATCAGGACAGGGAAATACATGTCTAAGCAAAGCCCAGGAGACTGGTTTTGCTGGGAAGCCCAGTTTAACACCATCACAGGCTTTGGGGAGTTAAGGGACAACCATCCCAGGATCACAGGGTTTTGTGCCAGGGAGATGCTGCCATCCGCTGGCGTGGTGGCTGCCGGGCCTGTGGCATGGCCTCGGGCAAGCCTGGCCACAGGCAGGTACGAAGGGCAGTGTTTGCTCGCTGGCAGCACCGGGCCAGGGAAACCTGCTGCCTGGCTGGGTTTCTGTTTGGGATGGTATGGAAGGGTGTTCTCCAGGGTGTGCCAGCCCCAGCCTCCACTCTGCTTTCACAAGTGCCCTCTCCGAAAGGAGCTTGTTGTTCTCGGCTGTGGTGAAGATGCAATTAGTACCAGTGAGGTTCTCCTGTGGAGGCCAGGCTGCCAATAAGCAGAGATATGGGGTCTGTCTGTGCTAAGGACCTGGGGACAGCCACGTCCCCTCCCCATGTCCAGGGCAAACAGAGCCCGCTGGGATGCAGCAATGCAGCCAGCCTTGGGGGATTGAAAACCAAGGGACATCTCCTGGTCTGGGGATTTTAATGCCATGTCCTGCAAGGGCTGCATCCCCACACCTCGTAGGATGCAATGTGGTTGGAAACAAAGGACCAAACCTAAAGCCAAGCAACAAGCATGAGCCCAAAGAGCAGGAGCTTGCTCTGGGGCTTCTGACACCTCTGACAGCCACCCCTGTGCACACAGACCATCCTACTTACCCCACCTGGGGCAGCAATGGGTCTGAGCCTGTCTCCTGGGCTCTGCAATGATGTGCTGCTGCCATGGCTCAGTTCCCTGTGGCCATGGAAATAACAACATTGGTCTCAGGGCTCAGCAGTCCCAAGCAGCATTTCTGGGCTTGGTCTTAGATGTGTGGGGATGTGTCCCATGGCACTTGGGTACTGTCACATCACCAAACCTTTTCACTTTTTTTTTGGAGGAAAGACAAGCTGGGAGAAGGGATCTGTGTCAGCATCAGCCCAACATCACCAACTGCTCAGGTGCTCCTAAGCAGAAAGGCAAAGTTAGGGAGTGTGCAAATCCCACCTGCCCAGCAGCCCCCAAATACCTGCTGCATCCTGGTGCTTGGACAGCAAAAGGCAACAGCAGGTTCCAAGCCAATAGATCCACTTCTCCCTGTCATCCGCTGGGATAAACTGGTCCCCATGGCACTGGAGTGACAGGGATGTGAGCCAGGGCAAATCACTTCCCTCCTGTGTCCGGCACAAACCCAAAGGCACGCTTCATCCCTGAGGGAATTGGAGCTGGGAGCTGTTTTGTGGGGGTGCTCTGATGGTCACCCAGAGCAAGGGCAGAGGGCTCGGGTGAAGTCACACGTGTGCATGAGGAAAAGGATTAATTTAGTCACTATAACCTCACCTGAAAACCGGCCTAAGGGTATGGGTCCTGCTCACAGCAACACGTGGTGGCCATCCTCCTGCTGCATCCCTGCTGTCTCCCAGCCCCGGTGCGCTGTGGGGCCCATCCTGCTCTCGCAGCCCGGGTCCCGGCAGAGGGAGCTGTGGCATTATCCAGAGCTCTCCCTGCCCATTGGCAGCCCTGGGCTTTGGAAAGGGACCAAAGCAAACAGGCCCTGGCGCTGCGCAGCCCTCGCGGGAACTCGCCGACTCAGCGCATCTGATCGCTCGCCCTTTTGCCTGGAACTCAGGCCAAGAGTTGTGCAGAACTTGCAATTTCAAATAGAAAAGCACTTTTAGCTCTAAAAATCACTTACAAAAACTCCTCCTCAGTTTGCATCTCTGCAGAAAGATCTTGGTCCTGCAGTGCTGAGGTTCAGCTGATGCTGGAGCATCTCTGTGTGCAGCAGCACAAGGCTGGGACCCCCCACCTCTCCTGAGGGTGCTTCAGCCAGTTGAGGGGCAGTAGGACACAGAGCCACCTTCAAAGAGTACTTTTCCTCCCCTACACACGCACTCTGGGCTTGCACAGGCAGGGAGCAGCACAGCTTCAAACCAAACAAATCCCCATCCTCCAAACAGCAAAACCACAACTTCCACAGCCCCAAAGGGACAAGTGTGGTCCAGATCCCAGCCAGACCTGGAGTGAGCACATACAGACTGCCAGGAGTCACTGTGCTCCAGTCATTCCTTATCGTTTGTATCCTTGAGATAAGGCTGGATAAGCAGTACCAACAACAAGCGGCTTTTCTCTGATCTGATAGTTTGCATCACAGCCTGAACAGGCATACGGTCAATACCCCATGGCAAGGGACTGTTGGCTCTCCCACTAGGATATGTCACTTCCCAGGTCCTCATCCTGCTGCTGCACCCCAGAACCACTCCTGCCACCCAGGAGCCATCTGTAGGTACAATGGAGCTGAGGGTTTGGAAAGGGAGTGCAGTGGTCAGTGAGAGATGTGATGGGTCTGTGCAGAACACTTAATGCTACTGTTCAGAGCTGTGATTTGAGCACTGATACATCAGGGATGCTTGGAAGAGGCTCTGGGCTGCAGCCTGGTGTTATGCTGGGTCCTGGGATGCTCCTGGAGGCAAAAGTCAAGGTCCTTCACACACAAACTTCGCTCAATGCCCTGGGGAGATGGGACAGAAGCGTTGCCTCCATGGGACAGCAGTCTGACCACTGGAAGGCACCTACCAACATGTTCAAACATGTCTTCTTTTCAGAAGACAGCATGGACTGGACAGGGACATGCTGGCTACAGTCAGGGCTGGCACAGCCTCAAGCCACAGTAGTCAAAACTCCCTTCCAAAAACACAACAACAAACAATACAACCAAGAACCAGAAGAGAGGCCAGGAGTCCCCATCCCTCTGCTCCTCCAGCCCAAACCCCACATCAACCACTTGCTCAAGAAGGAATGGATTGTAACTATTTATTTTAGGTCCCTTCAATAATATGATCACGTATCTCCTTCCACTCCTGGGTCGTGTGGTCTCGCAGCCTGTGACAGCACAGTGCAGCACGCTTCTTCCTCCAGCGAGCAATGACCATCATCCCTTCAAGGTTGGCAGGAGCTGCCTGGTCCGATCTCAGCCGTCATCCCTCTGTAGCAGGTACCGCCTGGGAGCATCGCACAGGCAGGGAGCAGAGCAAGGGAGCAGGAGGGCAGTCCAGAGGGACCACTGGAGATGGCTGGAGCTTTCAGCTGCCCCAGGAAGGGAGTCTCTGGCTTGTGTTTTCTGGCAACTTAGAACTGGGTTTGTTTCTGGGTCATTAAAAAAAAAGGTGATGATGCTATCTGCAAAGGGAAACAGAGAAACCCATCAGCACGCTGAGGATCCAGGCCTGAGTGTGCTGGAAGCTGTGAAACCAGCAAGCAGCACACAGATACTTGAAGGCTGGGAAGCCCAAAGAACACAGTGAATTGGGGTGCCAGCAGATGGGACAGCGTGAAGAGCACACCAGTGCCTTCCCTTCACCTCCCTGGCACATGGTCCTTCAAATCAAACCAACTAAACACCACAGAACAGCAACAATTCCAACCCAGATATGCAGTCTCCAGAGGTCTGAGTAAGATCTCAAGTATCTGGGGAAGGATTCCCAATGGCACTGGGCACTGCCGTCAGCCTGCTCCCACCGGGAATTGTGGCTGATTTCCTAATGCCTTCAAAAGGTGAAGAGTCAAGACAAGCCTGAGCATGGTTGAAAATCCCAGCTACAGGGACACAGAAGAATCAGACCAGAGCAGTCTGCATTCATACAGGTTATGAAACCAAACAAGGGCTTCACGTCCTGCCCAGCCACATTAGGGCTGTTGAGTAATGAACTAGTGCTATTGCTACCTCTATGAACTCTCATCGTTTCCACACGAGCAGGAATTTGCCCACACACAAAAGCACTGAGGTTACCTGGGCTCCTACTCTTCCAAGTGGGTTGAAACCAAGACCTTACATTATCCACCTCTCCACCTGCTGAAGGGTTTAATCTCTGAGAGGCCCCATCTCCTACTTACAGTTCAGTGTCTACAATGACATCTGGCTTCTCCAGAGTTTGTCGTCTCCTCTGGATGGCATCCACAATCTTTTTCCTAGGGCCCAACGGGATATTGATGCTCTTCAGGTCATTGTCAGAACACAGCATGAGGGCCTCCAGGTCAATCTTTTCCTTCTTCAAGATGGAGATGAACTCAAACATGTGCAGGGAAGCCAGAAAAGTCTCCAAGGGGCTGGTATCTGGTTCATCATCATCGTCTAAGCCCAGCTCCACCTCATCCCAGGGCAGCTCCTCCGCGTTCCTCTCCTGCAGGCTGTTGGCACTGCCAATGCTGTCGTTGAGACTTGGCGAGCGCTGCAGGCGGCTCCGCAGTTTGACACCTATCCCATCTGTGTTGTCTTCACCCAACGTGCCAGCATCCTCCCGGCCGATCCCAAAAAGCCCACCGCTGACATAGTTGCGCCGGAACACCATGGTGCCCAGCCCGGGGCGGTTGAACAAGGAGTCGTGGCCAGAGTCAGTGCTGACTTCCGAATGGGCCGAGTCCATGTGCAAACCTGGGTCACTTATGGCACGGGAGACAGTGTCTTCATCCGTGAGGAACATGTCTCTGATATTACGCCGGGTCCACTCCTTGGGGCTGGCGTATGTGCCCTGCTTCACAAACATGACATCATTCCCCAGCTGCAGACCAGACAGAGACCGCACGCTTTTCCTCCCATCCTCATAGATCTTGAACGTCCCATCCACTTGCTTCTTCTTCTCCAGCTTCTTCTGTATTTTCGTCTTTCCCTTGGCTGTGCCGTGGATGGTGGCTTGTGAGTATGGCAGGGAAGTCACCATAGACATGTGCTGGAACTTCTTGCTTAAGGTGCTACTTGAATAGCTGGAGAAGCTCATGGTATCTGAATTATCTGACATCTCCTTCCTGTACCGTTTCTCCATCCTTTCATGGTGCTTCTTCTGCAGCTTCACACAGTCTTTAATCCTCCGCTCCGCATCCCGAAAGGCCTTGTCCTTCAGTTTGCTCACCAGCTTGGGGTTGAGGCTGCTCTGCTTGGCAGCTATCGAGTCCAGGTATCGCACACACTCCATGTGCCCCTTCATAGCTGCCATGTCCAGCGGGGTGTGGTAGTCATTGTCCAGGCACCAGATGTTGGCCCCAAATGAGATGAGGAAGGAAAGGCAGTTGAGGTGGCCATTGGCTGCTGCCAAGTGGAGAGGGGTGTTCCCCCAGATGTCACATTTGTCTGGATCCCCCCTAGACAGCAAGAAAAGAACTGGTTAACATGCAGGCATGGCTGGCAGACTCTACTGAGACATCCCCCTTGTGCAGGGGCAAAACAGCACCATGAACTCGTAAAATACGAAATAGATGAAGCTCAAAATATGAAGCTACTGGCCTCTGGCCCCCACACCTTAATATTAAGGGGGTTTCTGGATGGGTGTACCACTGACATGGAATCGTGTGCCTGACATGCAAGTCATGACATGAATCTAGCTCTCAGGAGACACATGTTCCTTCTTGCTGGCCTTGGCCTTGGGGTTTTGTTGGGGGTTTTTGCTGTACCACGCTTGGTCTCGATTGCATGGCTTGGAGCACATTGGTATTAGCACATCCTGAGAATCCAGTTTCAGAGAAAGTGGAGATTAGGTTTCTGCACTCCTCAAGAGCAGGACACTCGACTAATGCCATCAGCATCCCTTCCCACACCGTGCCAGCCCCTACCCCAGCAAGCTGCTGACAGGGCACAACCATTTGCCCACATCTGCCTCCCATGGCAGGGCAGGCACAAGGCAGGGATTCGGGGGAAGCTGGTCCTCCTGACATTCCTCTCTATTTGTGACCTGCTGAAACAAGAGCCCGTTCACACCCCTGCTGGCACCAGCCTTCGCCCGAGCGCGTGTGCTAATGATATGCAGCCAGCAGCAGTATCTGTCAACAAGGCGCTCTCCCTTTCTGCACAGGGATAAGGCAAAGCCTTTATTAAGGCTGTGCAGCTCCACCACTCTCAAAAGCAACTCCCATGGGCAGCAGGGCTCTGGCTCAGCA
>NW_009928047.1:48547-58271 GCF_000696875.1 Nestor notabilis | reverse complement strand
CTCTTCTGATGAGGAACCAAGCATTGTCCCTCCACCATGAAGACCTCAGCTCCAAGCCCTGCTGACACCAGGAGACTGGAAGGCAAATGCACACTTGAGACTGTCAACCCGTGATACTTTACTCGTTGCTGCTTTAGGACCTTGTTGAGAAGAGCTGGGAGCAGCAGACCCCACAGCTCCCTCTGTGCTCTGTGCTATGGCTCATCTCACTTGGAAGAGCCTGAACACTACTTCAGAGAAAGAACACGGAGATCACAGGAGCTGAGGGGTTTCTTTCCTGGTCTGCTTTGCATCCTCATCCCTTAGCACCCATAACAGCTTTGTCCTCATCCAGCACAGAACAGAACAGCAGAGCCACACAGAGCCACCAGCTGGTGTCATGACTCGATTGCAATCCTCGGGCTTTGCTGACATCCCAGTTATGAAATACTGAAGGGAAATGATTCCACAAAAGACAAAAGCAATAAAGACAGTGTCCAGAGGTTAAGACAGAGATTACTTGGACCCAGAGTGTGAGCTTCCTGCCTGTATTCCTTAAGAGCTGCTCTGAGGTGCGCTCAGCTTTTCCCTTGTGGAAGCATCACTGGTAGCTCCACCAACCTTGTGTTTTCACAGGGTGTATAGAAACCTAGGAAGTACAACCTCGAGTCTGCTGGCAAACTCAGCAAGTTAGTTAAAAGGTTCAAAACTATGTGAGACTCAAAACACCCACAAACCCTGCAGGACGTCTGTATCCAGAGCCTTTGACACATCTCTTATAGAAGCAGAGAACGGCTTCAAAGATGGGTGTTAGGGAGGAGTAGGGCAGATCAGAGGGTTGAGGAGCTGTGAAACCAGCAGAAGGAGAGGAGGGAGCTGCCAGTACTGTAGCAATGCCCAGTTTCCAGGAGCGGTAACTCCCCAGCCCTCGCCTCTACCCTCGTAGTGACATGTCCAGGCTGGGAAATTCATGGGGAGGATAAATATTTGATGCATTGCAAGAGAGGAGTGAATTATTAATGGGGCTGGATTAAAGAGCCGGTGAAACTGGAACTGCCTGCGCTGGCGGTGGGACTCCGGCGCGTGGAGGGTGGTTGGTTTGTTTACGTGTGCTCTGAACAGGCACATGTGTGCCCAGCACGGGCAGGCAGATGAGCCAGGGCACCATGAGGGTCCCCAACAGGGGCATGGAATCATGATGGAGACAGGGAATTAGCAATGGACTCACTAGAAATCATCTGCTCCCCAGGCCAAGTGTATGGATGCTCCATCCATAGAGCCCATTCTCATGACCGGCTGGTTCAGGTGGCAAAGTAAAGGTCTACTTTCCCCTCATGAGTAAGTGCATCAAAACCAGCTTTCCCTGGACATTTCCACTGTCTAAAAGCAAGAGCATTAGAGCAAAATTAGATCTCTGGGTCCCTTTGCCCTATAAATGTCTGCCGCAGGCGCTCCAAATGCATCTGAAGGGAAGAAGAATGGTGACTTGCAAAGTAGAGGTGTTTGATCCAGCACAGATAATAAACATGAGGCCCTCCCTCTGGCAGGTGTCTGTCTGAGCAAACCTTCCCCTCCAGGGCGCTGCACACAAGGAGATGCTGACTGCAGGGTCCACTAAGTGGGAACCTATGTTAATAACAGGTATAGAACACAGCACTTCTCAACTTCAAAGCATTTTCGAGTGCTGAGGCAACTCCTGTAATAATCATTATGAAAAACACTGTTAATTGAGCCCCTTAGGTGGACGTGTGCATGTCCTGAGTCACACCCATTGCACCGTGACAGGCACACTCACTCCCTTCCTGCTGGTTTTCCCCCTCCACTTCTCCCATAGGATCCCAATTAGCTGGAGAATCCGGCGGCACTTACACACGTCCTTCCCTGGCTGCATGTGTGAAGTTCCTCTGATAGCATTGAGCTGGCTCATGCCCTGGCTCATGGTGTGTGTGAAGGATCAGGCCCTCAGACCAGGAGCCAGCTGGGTGCTGAGTGTCTCTGGCTCCCATAAAATGTTTTTGGATCTAAGAAGAGGAAAACTCATTGATGCTGGAAGGAAAAAACCCACCAACATAACCAGGGCAATGAACCAAGTAAAGCTTAGAAATGAGCAGAAAAGATGAGGTTTTGGACCCAGAGTGGAGCTTTGGGTGCTGTGGTAGGTCCAGGTGGTGGTAGGTCAAGGATTCAGCTTTTGTCCAAGTTCAGATCCCCCCAGATCCAGCACAGATGCTGTAGGTGAGCTCCCCCTCAGGGCTCTTTGCCTCTTGTACCAACAGAAAGCCAGGCCAGCAGCTCTTGTTGCTGGTGATTATTACTCTGTGGTAGCGCCTGGGGGCACGTCTACTGCCTCAGCACTTCCCCGTGCCCTGATGTCAGCCTGGCTCCAGCAGCCAGCTCAGGAGCCGGAAGCGATGAGGCTACAGCCACGCTCCACCCTGCTCCTGCACCTTCCCAGCCGGCATGGCCCAGGGGATGCACATCACCTTCATGTGCTCTGCTGCATCCTCCATTGCAACCTGCCCCCGCCAGGGCGATGTGACTCCCTCAAGCAGCCTGGCTGATGTCAGGAGCCCTCTTGTCCCATCCCACCCACTGCTGAGCCGCTTGCATCCCTCTGCCATTAACAGCCACAGCATCCGTGATGCCCGTTGTAAGAAGGGAAACCGAGGCACAGCTCTACAAAGAAGGTGACGAAGCTAACAGGGGACCTGTCTAGCAGAAAGACACATCCTCGCCTCTCCTGTGGTCCGTTCCAAGGCAAGGAAGTCCTGACTGTTCCCAGCCAAGGGCCCTAAGCCCGTGGTTAACTGGAGCTGGACTGGTGCCCACCACTGCCACTGCAGTTCATAACGAACCACACTGAAGAATTACTGCCTCTGACAAGCTGCAGTGCCAAATGCCAGCCTGCCTCTTCCCAGCCATTATGTTAATTGAGTTTGCTTCTCTCGCTGGAGCCCAGCCAGGAGGAAGAAAAAGGCTTTTTGTATTGCAGACAAGAAGGATGAGCCACTGCTGATCCCTCTGTCCCAGACCCCTTCTCCATCCCCCTGCAGAGGTGTCACAGGGGCACAGACATCCCCAACTGTTATGGACAGAGCACTGATGGCAAAGCCTAGATAATAACCCTGAGTGTCCATCGGACACCACTGCCCAGCGCTGGCAAGGAGGATTTGTTGTTTCTTGCTGCCCCATCACCTCTTGTGCCTCAGCATCCCCCTGCAACCCAGTCAGAGGTTAACCAGCCCCCTCACACCCTTAACGCCTCCCAGCCCATCCCTGCATGGAGCCAGCCCAGCCCCAAAACCTCCACTTATCCCAGCACCATTCCATGCCTCAGTCCCACACTGTCCTACCTTGCTGTGCAGGGCTCTCTCTGCCAAAGACTAGCAGAGGCCAGAGAGAAATGCCCTGACATTCTGGGGCACTCAGGGGTCCTCCCTCTCGCCTCCCAGTCCAGTACGTTACAGTAACATACCCAGCACAGAAGTAAGTTTCACCTCTGAACAAGACAAAGACCATTGCACATCATCCTAAGCACTAGCAGGAAATCGCAGGGGCTGCCCATGGGCTCTCCTGGCTCCTGCATGATTTCCCCTCACTGGCACCAGGCTGGGGCTCTCCTGCCTCTCACAGACCCAAAGCTGGCCCCAAGGAGCAGAGATGTGCCTGCAGTGAGCTGAGCAGGAGGGCAAGGAGGCTTTGCTGATCTCTGTGTGGTCCTGGCCAAAGATCTGGCACACGGAGATGAATGCATTGATGTAAACACATCCTGCAGCCCAGAGACACACGTTTTGTTCCACCATCCATCACGTAAAGGGCACTGGGCTTTTGCCAGGCTATTTTCCCTGTCAGGAACAAATGTATATTAGGCTGTTAATTAAACAGCAGCCGAGCTGCACTCGGACATGATTGAGTCCACAAGGACCTTTTAATTCAATGTGAATTTGTAAAAGGGGCCCCTCCATGGAAAAGCAGCCATGGAAAAGGCTTTGTGGAGAGGCAGAAACTGCTGGTTTGGATGTGTGGGTCGACAGGGCAGGCAGTGGTTCTGCAGGAGGAGGTGGGCAATATAAGAAGATATAATGATAAAAAGAGATATAAAGTCAGTCTGAAAGGCTGTGGGTCAATACAAAGCCTTTCTGGAGGTGTGTTCATCCATGGCATGGGCCTTTCACACTGACCTTTGGGCCAGCAAAGAGTCTTTGGAACCCTTTTTGACCCCAGTGTCTCATCCCCTTGTCTCTTTGGCCCTGGGTGGTGATTCCTCTCCTGGCAGAGCTCAGGGCAGGTTTATGCAGGGCACAGTCTCTCTGGGAGGCACACAATGAGTCCCCCACCCAGGGAAGCATCACAGGGTGCTCAGCCCAGGAGCACCTCAGGGTGCACCACTCAGAGTGATGCCTTATCCCCTCCAGACTCCAAAATCCTCCTTTCCTGAGCACACTCCCATCATATCAGACACTCAAGGACTTCTCACAATCAAACCAGAGCATCAGAGGATGCTGAGAGCCCAGAAACAGGCACAGTGGAGGTGCAGCTGATTGGGTACAAGAGCTGCATATGCAGCCCAGGGTGGACACAGAAAATCCCTGCTTGGGAGCTGATGGCCCCACTGAGCCCTGACCCAACATGGAGAAGCAAAGCCCCTCCAAGGAGTGATGCTGAACACCCGGCTGCCCGCCTCAGCACTATTGCTCACTATTAGAAAGAAATAAACCAAAAGCACCACCACCACTAATCTCTCAACACAAGGCAGAAGTCACCCCACTTTGGATGCCTTTAGATGAGGTGCTCAGAAAAGCTGCTGGAGCAGAAGGAATTGCTAGCACATGATCCCTTGGGAGGCTGGTAACAACAGGAATGTCGTGTACTGCTCAAGAAGGAACTAGGCATGGCACATCTGGCTTTAGCAAGTTCCTCCAACACCAAGATGTAAAGCCTTCAGTCTGACAAGCCCCCCGAGTCCCACTCCCGTCCCTCCACTACGTGCATGTGTAGAGAGCCAGGTTTGGCAGCCCAGGGTGAGGTATTGAGAGGCAGATCAGCATCAAGCAGCCCCAGTGAAGGAGACTGAACTTAAACCTGCTCTTGGGGAACCTGGTCCTGACTTTCCTGGGCTCTGGGTGCATGACAGGCTGCCCAGGGGTCACGTATTGAGACCCTGCTTTGGGTAAAACAGACAAGTGTCACCTATTGTCAGCTGGCACTGCACACATCTCTATGTGAGCAGTTATTGGGACAGAAGGAGCAGTTATTCCCTCTGCCTCTCATTTAAAAGGGCCTTTTTCATGGCAGTGACCCAATGTGTTTGCATTTCATCTCTGAAGTGCATTACAGGACCTGACTCAGGGCTGCAAAGCACTTGCAGGAGGGACCAGTCCCTGGGGAGATGAAAGCAGGGTTTGGAGCAGTTACACGGTCAGAGGAGCGGGGGTAACAGTGGTTGTCAGGAGTGTTGGATTGGACTCAAAACACCAGAAGGAGAGAAAAATAATGGGGGAGAAGGCACGTTATGGACAGAAGCCATCGTTTTGTGGGGCACCTGCATCTACGCTGACCTGCAAGCAGGAAAGGGGGAAAGGTGGGATCCCAGCTACTCTGTCCCCAGGACCAGCACCAGTGCTCACCCTCTGCTGACGATGAGGCGCAGGGCATCCAGGTTGCCGTGGTAGGCAGCCCATAGGGTCGGGGTCATGCCATCCTCGTCCGGAGAGTTCAGGTCCTTCTTGGTGGCTTCCTTCAGCAGGTCCAGGTAGCCGTCCCGGGCTGCTCGGTGGTACTGGTCATTCATGGTGTGCAGTGGTCCCCGGGCGAGGGCATGGGTGCCCAGGGGGTGCTCAGAGGATGGGCATGGACGCGGGGAAGGGGAGGGCTCGCCTCGCACAGCGCCGCTGTACCAGGACACCTGAGAAGTGCCGGCCGCTCCGAGCACAGCCGGGCAGGCGCTGCAGCGCTTCCCTGGGTCCTAAGCATCCTCCAGCCCTCACGGCTCCTCGCCACAACCCTTTCACGCACCAGCAACACGGCACATTACAGCTTCCAATTAAGCAGCATCACTGCGATGGGCTCAGCAGCGCTGTGGGCACAGTGACAACTCCCTGTGTCTGTGTCCTCTGCACAGAGCAGGCTGCCAGGTACCTGCCTGGTACCCCTGCACGCCCCTCGCCATAGGTACCCCTTCTGGAGTGAGGGGCAGCAGCAGCGTGGAAGGAAGTGGCGGCTGATGCAGCACAAGCCCCCACGGCCTCCACTTGCAGCCCCATCAGAGCAGGGCAGCAGCTGGGACCTGGATGGTTGCTCCTGCTCCATGCAGAGATGGCCAAGAGCAGTTTGGTGACTGTCAGGATTTCAAAGCAATGCCAGGGGTGTTTTCCTGGTAAAGATAGATAGATAGATAGATAGATAGATAGATAGATAGATAGATAGACAGATAGATAGATAGATAGATAGACGGATGGATGGATGTTTTCCTAGCCTCACTAGCAAGATAACAGCAGACCCAGCCACCACCCCTGTTCCCCAACTCCCCTGCCTGTGCCCACAAGACTCTGCTTTTCAGGGAACTGCAGAGCAGGAGTCCCTGATAACCTGAAGTAACTCACACAGGCTGGAAAAATTCCCTTCCTCATCCCCTCTTCCTTTATGGAGACCATAAAACCTCCTCAAACCAAACCCGCTCCTTGTCTGTGGCTCAGTACTCCTCCTACAACGTGCACAATGTCCCCTCCGGTGTCTCCAATGCTGACACAGGATTCCTGGCTGTGGTGAGCCCTGCGGGGAGCTGGACAGCCCCAGGCAATGCCTGCAGCACAGGATTCCTGAGCCCCGGGCACCCTCTGCTGTCAGGAGAGACCGAGCCAAGCCTGCATGTTGACCAAAGCACGTAGCTGTCACAACACATTGTGCCCAACATTGAACCGTATCCCCTGGGACACGTTGTCATGGAGGAGGAATTTCCTGCTCCTCTCTTGTGTGTTTTGCCTACCACATCCTGGTCCTGGTTCTGGGAATGGAGAATTTCAGGGCTGGACCATGTGTTTGCCACCGTGGCCTTCAGACAGCGCAGGGGTTTGGAGACGGTAGACGCAAACCAAGGATAAGAAAGCAGGGAAGAGTGGAAAAGGAGGGAAAGACTGAAACACAGCAGCAGAAAGAGCTGGAAGGTAATGAGCAGAGAGGAGGAAAGAGAGAGAAAAGCAGCTTATTTTTTGCAAGCAAAAAACCACCCCACAGGGCCTGCTCACATCAGCAGGTTCCTACTCACCCGCTCAGCCTCCTGAGTGAGTCCTGGTGGGATGTAGTAGACATGGAGGTATTTGTGGCTGGGATCCTTCCGGGTGAAAAGCAGCTCAGTAACGTCTGCAATTCATTACAAGGTGATTTAATGATTCTTGTATTACTACTAATTGAGCCTGTTACGCTGTATGGTGCCTCCCAGGAAGGACCGGGAGCATTGCCCAAGGCACTAAATGCTCTTCCCTCTGTTGCTGGCTGTTAAGGACAAAAGAGGGAGGATAAATCAGTGCGTTTCGCTCGGCGGGACTCTGAACCTCTGGCCTGTGCAGAACATCACCATTATCAGCTCGGATTCACTACATGGGGGTCTGGCTTCCCCTGGGAATGGCTACTGTCCGAGATCAACCACTCACTCCAAAGAGGAGCCTCTAAGGCTCAGCGGAGGCCAGGCAGGGCAGACCCAGCCTTGTTTGCGGCAGCCGGTTGGTGGCAGCACGGGAAAGACACGGGAAGGTCTCTCGGTGCTGTATAGGAGATGTGAGCTCTCTCCTTCACCAGCCCATATAGTTCAGTTTGATGTTGTCCCTGTAGGGCTGCAAGAAAGAGCACCGAGGTGAGCAGGCAGGAATGGGACTGAAAATGCACAGCAAACAGCCCCAAGCTGTGCTTGCCCCAGAGGAGTGAAGCATCAGGGACATCTCCAAAAGAGGAGACATCATGAAGGAATAAAACTTGTCCCCATTCACTCAGAACAGCTCTGGGTCCTTTTATCAACCCCACCGCAATATAACAGTGGGGTAAAAGAGATCTTGAGCAAAAGCTCTCCTCTCACCTGGCAAATGACAGAATCCCATCTGCATTGTGGTTTGTGGCACAACTTCTTTCTTCTTGAAAGGACAGAAGTTAAGCTCCTGCGGGCAAGAGAAAGGAGAACCCACCCTGAAAAGTCAAATGCAATGCGTCAGCAAAGGGACACGGATTCCAGTCCCTAAATCCTGCCCTGCTCTAATAATAAATCTTCCTCATTGTTGCCACCGTGGGTGAGAAAATATTGAGCTTCCCTTGGCACTGAATAGATACCAATGCAAATTTCTTCCTTCTCCTGAAAACCATCACAGGTGTAGTGGGTACTGATTTGAATAGCACAGGGTGAGGCACAATATTTATTGTGCTCAGTTGAGCAGAAAGCCAAGCCGCAGATCATCAGCAAAGATAAGTTCTTCAACCTAAACGGTCTTCTCTCAAGAGAAGAGAACCCATAAGTGCAGGGAGATTGGTTTAATGGGGTGGCTTTGCTCGCTGGTGACCATGACCCTGTGTCCGAGCGGTCCCTGCTATGCTTAGTAGTGTTGTCACCTCATGCCCTCCCCAGGTAAATAATAACCCTTATCTCCTCATCTCTCTCCTGCTTCCCCAAAATCAGCTGTTGCACAAAATGGATCACATGAGTTTCCCTGAGAAGCCCATGAAGAACTGCTGTCAGCTCCAGACATGGTATAAATCACAGAAACATCCCAACAGGTATAAATTCTTCGGTTGACCAAGCTGCAGCGACAGGAAAACTTCTCAGCCTGGCAAAGAGCAGAGATTGGGATCCCAGGGCAGCAAAACAGGTCAGTAAAGGCTTTGAGTGGTTAACTCGCTTCGTTTCAGGCTTTTCACTGGGAATCAATGAAGTCCCAAGCTTGGCACAGCCAAAGGGGTTCAGAGGGAGCTATAGCAGAGAGAACTCACACCCTTCTTGTCGGAACTGGTGTAAGCCACGATGTGATGTTCCGAAGATTCCCAGGGCTTTCTTACCTTGCAGTGGTCTGCTCCCCAGCCAGGAAGTATGCCATTTCTCAGAGTGTTTAGTGGTTGACATTTAGAAATCAAACCACCTTGGCCACCTGCCCCAGGATATTTGATCCCATGAATGCCTTTCTAGTGCTTTTTCAATACACACCTAAACTCTTATAGTAAATTAGGCAACCTTGTTAAACTGAGCTGGGATCTCCCCAAGCAAAAGCATCTTAAACAAGAACTCAGCCTTCAGGGAACCAGGAAGAGAAAGGCTGGAAATGAGCTCATCCGTCTTTTTGTGCTCCCTGTCTCAGCCTTCCCCGTTCCTCTGATACGTCCTCTCCTCCTCCTCACATCCTGCTTTGGTCCAGCCCCACACTATTCTAAATGAAGTGACTCCTCTCATTCATGGGGTTCTCCTCCCAACAGCATTAACCCTCAGCTAAAGCATTAGCTGAACCATGACTGAAGAGCCCATGCGGAAGAACAGCGAGATCGGACACCCCAACTCCAGCATGGGCTGTGGACACAAGGATGGCAAAGCCAGCCTGGCCTTGAGCCAGAGAGCGTCTTTCAGCCACCAGCTTCATCAGCCTCCCTCTGCTCCTGCCGCCAAGGAAGTATGGAAGAAGGGCGGCCGCATGTTCTCCATCCTGCTGGCGGTGCACTTGGCGCTGCTGGCCTGCACGCTGGTGAGCAGCGGGGCTTTCGAGAAGATCGCTGTGCA
>NW_009928047.1:40708-48516 GCF_000696875.1 Nestor notabilis | reverse complement strand
CGCTACGATGGCTTCTCCCCGCTGACTGTCATGATGCTGATAGTCATCGTATGGATCATCTTCTACCTCTTTGGCACCTCCCGGTGCCCAGATGCCATCCTCTGCAAGGACTCCCATGCTGGGCCCATCTGGCTGAGAGGTAGGAGCTCTTGGGGGGCTGGCGTTGGAGGTGAGATGCAGGGTGGAGAGTTCATGCGGGCATCGCTTATTACAAGGGAAACAGGAACCATCTGGGGCACATCCTCCTCCAGTGCTGGGGCACCATGCCCTGCTTCAGGAGGCGAGCAATTAGTCCCTCCAATGGTTTCATTACCAGGCCTCCCTGCAAGAGCTCTTGGTACTTTACACCAGGTTCCTTCCCAGCCTTGCCATTGCTCTTACAAGAGCTGTTAGTCCCAGCCAGACTGGAAATCCCTTCCAGCCAAAATTAGACTGTTGGTGCCAAGATAATCCGCAAGAGGAAAAGCAAGTAGACCAAAGCCTCTCCATGGCAATAGTTCCACTTCATCTCATCTGTCTGCATTACTCCACGTGTGCATCTGTCCAATCACAGATATTTTGGTTCCTCAATAGGAGGTCTGATCCTGTTTGCCATTTTCAGCCTTGTGATGGATGTGTTCAAAATAGGATATTACTCAAGCTTCTACAGCTGCCTGTCTGCAATCAAAATAATCTACCCCATTGTGCAAGCAATCTTCGTGGCTGTCCAGGTAAGAGGGTCGGGCACTGTCTCGGGGAGGGGTAGAGATATAGAGCCACCAGTGGAAGCTGGAGCTCTCATGTCATGGACATAGTTCAACTCCCTCTGCAGCAAATGCAAGTGGCTTCACTCAGCCCCTACTCAGCTCACACCATCCAACCAGGACAGCTTCCAGCCACGGCAACTCACTTTAAGGCATGAGTTTAAATTTGCTCCCATCCTGTGACATTTTGGCTTATGCCAGGATGCTTGTCACAGCCTGCATCCATCCAGGTCTCCTTTCCCATGAGGAACAGAGACGGAGGAGGATAGTCAGGGCAGGGACTGCCTTGGAGTTTGAAGTCCTACGTAGAGGACTATCTGCTCTGGGACAATACCATGGAGAGAAGAGGTCAGATAAGGGCAATTTAGACAGAAACACGGCTGGACATAGGCAGAGCAATGACAGTGGGACAGGGCAGGAGGAGCAAAGAAAGAAGAGACCACATCCAGCAAAGAGCCAGGATTATGGGTTAGTGGGCTGGGGGCAGATGGACCCAAGCAAAAGAGGCTCCAGCTTGCTCTCTGCTGGGCATGGAGATCCCTACTTTAGAATGATGTGATTTGCTTTCTTGCTTTGTTGGAAATAACGTCTCTTCTCGCCCCTGCCAGACATACTTCCTGTGGGTCTCTGCCAAGGACTGTGTCCATGTGCACCTGAATGTCACAAGGTGAGCACTGATGCTCTTTGAATCCCACTGACTCAGAAGACCTGGGCCACTGCAAACCCACTGTGCTCAATCACACAGCTAAGGTGCAACAAGGGGATAATCCCATCTCCCTTTATCCTGGCCAAAACTAAGCCTGATCAGTCTCCAACTAGCCTTAGATCCCAGCTCCCAGGTTGAGGTTCATGACCCATGGATGTAGCAGGGCTGGGATTCAATTCAAGGATACAAGCATTACTTAAAGCAGACTAGTAATAACTGCGTAATTAGCATTAAATGATTCGTAGCTGACTTTTGCTTCCATGAGGAAGACAATGATGCAGAGGGCAAGTCCCAGCCTAAACCAAGATCTTGTCCAGTTTTGCGAGACTGGATCTACTGGAGACCAATCCAGACCTGTTGATCTATTCACTACTGAGAAGCTCTTCCAAAGCCAACAAGAGGAATCAGGCCTTTCTAATTCTCATGAGCATGGACAAAAATAGGCAGAGAGCTACATGGCCTAGAGCCAGTGCTTGAATATCATGAACCTTCTCTTTCTTCTGCAGGTGTGGCTTGATGCTAACACTGACCACAAACTTAGCGGTGTGGATGTCAGCAGTGACAGATGAGTCTGTTCACAAAGCACATTCAAAGTTGAAGAAGAATGTGACAGATGAAATCTTCAGATGGCTTTTGAAAGGTAATTTGTCCATTTATGAAGCCATCTGCTCCAGGGAGGGAGCCCACAAGGTAGAAATTGTTCTGCAAGTCTGGTTTGATCCCCTTTCAGAAGGCCTGTCTAGAGATAAAGGTTCATTCAGCTAAGCTGGCATGTTAAGAGTCAGGTCTTAATGGTAATTTCTTAACCTGTATCACAGAGGAGTCAGAAAGGTGGAAAGCCTTTCAATGCGATGGGAATGAAGGAAAGGAAAGAGAGATTTAACCTGTCACCTAACTTCTTCAGAAAGATTATGAGCACCCGAAAGCTGAGATTGTATTGTCCTTGTTTTCAGAGTGGTCACATATCTTTTGCTCTTGGTCTTGTTTTTCACTGGCCCTAAGTATCCAGTTCTTCAGGGCTCCTAAACAAGCACTGGCTCCTTGTTTTAATACCACTGCATCTGTGTGTTTCTATCTTGTTTCAGCGGGAATGAGAAGTAGCTCACCTGAAGAATGCAATTGCAACAGCCAAATCTGCCAGGTCTTCAAGAACGGCTACTTTTGGCTGTACCCCTTTAACATTGAGTACAGTCTCTTTGCCTCTGCCATGGTCTATGTCATGTGGAAGAACGTTGGACGCTTCATAGACCACCAGTCCCACCACATTCATCGCTTGAAGTTCAGGCTCTTCAGAAGGACCTTCTTTGTAGGCATTGTGTTGGGCCTCATCACTCTGGTGAGTGGTTTGGGGGTCCTTATTCTTTATGAGGTGCAGGTAAATTCCAGCACTGAATCCAGCAAGAAGAGCCAAGCCCTCACCATGTACTACATCTTCAACATTGTTTGCCTGGGCCTTATGTCTCTTGTCTGCATTGGTGGCTCTGTCATCTACCGGTTTGACAAGAGAGACATGGATCGGCACAAGAACCCAACCAGGACCCTGGACGTGGCCCTGCTGATGGGTGCAGCCTTGGGACAGTACGCTATTTCTTACTACTCCATCGTGGCCATTGTAGCCAGCACACCAAGGGACGCTATCAGCGCGCTCAACCTCACCTATGCCCTCCTAATGATTGCTCAGCACACCTTCCAGAACATCTTCATTATCGAAGGCCTCCATCGGCAGCCCCCCAAGGAGGACCACAAGCATGATTCCCACCAGAAGGATCTCTATGGACTCACCTTTGTCAACATCAATGCAGTGTCCCTCCGGATGCCCGGCAGCGGCAGCACCTTGGCCCCTAGCACAGTCTCTGGCACTGAAGCCATCCATCCTTCTGACCTTGTGAGGTCCCTCACTGCTCCCAAGAGGATGAACTGGAGGAGGAAGTTCTTAAGGGAGATCTCCATGTTCCTCCTGCTGAGCAATATCATAGTGAGTACATGCAGAGAGAAGGGTGGGCAAGAGGGAAGCAAGCACAAGGGAGAAGTGTCTGGGAAGGAGAGGATGCAGCCGTTGCAAAACCAGTTCTTTCTGTGGCTCCCCTACACAGAGAGCACACTTATATTTGTATATGTGCAGACAGCTGGTATTGCCTTGTCATTTAAAAGCAAAAGCAATTGCCCTGGAGTTAAGATATTTTAGGCTACACCACTATGATCAAAATATCAGACAATAAAATCAGTGGGTACAAGAGGAGAATCAAGTGTAGTATTTAGGTATTAGTAGATGTGTAGAATTGCTTATTAAAAGTATTAAAATACATGAAACCCTTCCCTTAGATCCCCAAAGAAAGGATGTAAAGTGACAAATACCTGGGGTGAAGTCAGGGTTTTCTTGAGAAATAGCAGCACATCTCAAGATCCATGGCTTAGGAGCCCAAATGCTGATTCAAGTTGCTGTGAGGAGAAATTGGACAACTTCAGCTGAGGTTTCCACTTCCAGGGGACCACAAAAGATGTAGGGTTACAGCTGCACCTCCAAAGAAGCCAAGCACATGCTTTGTCTCTAGAGCACTTCAAATCTGACCAGACAGATCACGTCCTCGCATTGATTTAACACATATGCTGACAGAGGACGAGCTGACCATCCCCATGCAGCCACATACACACACTGGCTGGGCTTCCGAGCAAGACAAGCACAGGGGAGCCCAGGCTGCTGCTAGCTCAGCTCTACGCTCGCTTGCTCCATCCAAAGAGTTTGAACGGGCCAGGCTCATGCTCACACACAACGTGCTCAAGTTCTCCCCCTGGTGAGTGCTTCACACTTGGTTCAAGCCTGTCTCTGACCAGGAACCGAAACTGAGCTTAGATCATACTTTATCTTAATGGAAACACAGGCTCCTAACATAGGTACCATGCTCAGAAGGTCGCTCTCAGTAGCTGTGACTGCAGGTGCTTGTTGTACCACTCACCTTCCTCACTGCAGTGTCATTCTGTTTCCTCCAACAGCTCTGGATCATGCCAGCCTTTGGTGCCCGGCCCCAGTTTGACAATGACACAGAACTGAACTTCTATGGTGATTCCATGTGGCCGGCCATCGTGGATATTTGCCTGCCCTTTGGGATCTTCTACCGAATGCATGCAGTGGCCAGTTTGCTGGAGGTCTACATCATGTCCTAAAGAACTCTCTTGCAAGGAAGATGTGATCCTCCTCAACCCATCTGCCTTCTTCCTTACCCCAGGGCTGGGAGACTGCCCTGATGTCCGCAGGGGTCCCCAGCACTGCCTGAATCATGTCCCCTTGCAGTGCTGGGGCATTTATGAATCGCCAGTGCAGATCATCTAAACATAGTCCAGATTTTATTTTTGCTACTCGTGTGTGGATGTGCATGTGTGTGTCTGATGTTCTTAAAGCTTAAAAGGTAAAGAAAGGAAGGTATCCAGAACAGGATCATGGTGATTACCTTTGGTTCATGCAGAGACTCACCTTCCTTCTTAAAAGCCTGTTCACTCCATGCCACTGATGTACCTGCCAGTGGGTGCTCGGCCCCCTTGGACACTCAGTGCCTGCCTGAGGGGCTAACGCAGGCGTGGAAGGCAGAGAAATGAAACCACTTCAACTTCTGGTACGGCCAGTCAGAAATCACTGCCCTGCAGAGATGTGAAAAACAAACCAGTGGCCAGCAAAGGCTTTGGGAAACCTTTTAATCTTTCCTCTCTGTATTACCCAGTTATATTGACCCCTCCCTGTATGAGCCTCTGCTGTTTTCCTTCCTTTCCAAGGAGGCATCACTGCTGCCAAGTGGGATTGCCTCCTCTTCCCAAGGGGCAGGTTGTCTCTACAGGAAAGCTGTGTACGTGGTCCTGGGCTGTCCCTGATGGGGGATTGCTCTAAGCACACCTTTTATCCCAGTTTTCCTGAATCAGGGCTCAAGAACCATAAAGATTGCACGGGCAATATAGTGTGGGGAATGTTCAAGAGATTTGTTTTTCTTTTTTTTTTTTAAATAGATAATGATTTTTTAAAATATATATGAACATTTTTGTATGTTTTTTATTGATTTTCACTATCACATTGAACTCCTGAAGTTCCTGTGCCCTGTGACTCAGAACTCAACCCAAAGCCATGGCCAGTTTGATGCTTGAAGGGATGCTTGTGCTGCATGCTCCAGCTTGTGCATGCTCTGAGGCTGTGGGCACAGCCCCAGCACTCAGACAGCCCCAGAGGATGAAGCAGTGGGGCCCCAACACAGATTTCTGGGTGCCTGCAGCATTCCATGAGCCACTCTATGACTGAGGGGGCTTCCAGAGCAGGGCTCTTGAGCTGCAGGAGGTAGAAATGCTCCCAAGTGGAGCCCAAGTGGAGCCCATGCTGTTGGGGCAGGAGGGTACATACCAAAGCATCGCAGCTGAGCTGTGTGTACCCTGAGATATCGGGGTTTACTGTTCCAATAAAGGGTTTGTTGTGCTATCAGGGTTTATCATTCCAATAAAGAACACTGCAGAGGTGGCAGAAATCATCAAGCCTTTGCGTATGGACACGTGTGCATCCACCAAGGAAAAATCTAATTGAAATCATGGTAGTTGACATGGAGTTTTCCACCCGACATCCCAGACTGCCAGTTCATGCATTCCAAAGCACCTTCCCCTCCACACCTATCACCAAACCAGCAGGGATCAGTGCCTCTGGCTGGTCTGACACCTCTCCCAGCTCCACCAACCCTGCAAAGGCCTCACTCTATTTTTAACCATTGATCTGGTAAAGATACAATCTCTCCTTAAGAACTTCACCTTTCCTGAAACAAAAGCCTTATTAACTTCAACTGCAGGAGCCCCACATTAAGATAGAAGAGAGACGTAAATGGCACACAGACGTCAGTGTTATGTACAGCCTTACACATTGTTTTAACCCAAGCTGCTGAGCAACGACAGGAGCAGAAAACACTTGTCACCACCTGCACTGGCCTGAGGACACACTGGGTTTTCCCCCATGTGTTGATGCCTGGTTCCAGGTTCCCAGGGCAGAGTTGGAAGTGCTCTTTTGTTCCGGACAGTAACTGTAGGAGCACTTTTGGGGTTAAATAAGCTCAGAATGGGTGTAAAGGAGAACCCCATGACAGCCCAAGCAGTGCTGATACAGGCAATATCAACTGCCCCAAGGTGGTGGGTCTGCAGGAAACACAATGTCTAACCACAAGCAATGGTATCGGCGTAAACCAAAATGCTCTGGGGACAGCACAGGACCCGTTTCTGACCTGAGAAGCATTTCCAGGCTGCGAGCACAGGGACAGCAGTTTTCCAGCCAAGGGCTGTGTTCTTCTTATGCTCTCCAGCCACATCCATACATCTCGGGCAGGCAGCAGCTTAGGGGAACAGCCATCAGTGAACCCTACCTATACACCCAACAGAGGGGACAGAGGGAAAGTGAGCATCCACAAGTCTAGAAAGCAAAATAATCCATCCCAAACTGTAAGAAAACACTATAAGCTTGGACCCTGCTGCGTGCTCGAGGGTTGTCTGTTAGAATATCGGCTCATGGTCAGTTAATGTACAAAGGGCTGATGGAGAATCAGCCTATGTCCCTGGGCAACTAACTCCTCAGTGAAGCCAGTGTCCCGGGCATGGCACCCAAATCTGGTGCACCCCTGGAGCACTGGAGAGCACTGCTCTGCAGAGCTCTCTGCAGAGCACTGGAGCACTGCTGCATCCTAGCTGCCTGGATCCATGCCCGTCCCTGGGACTCTGCACTGCCAGGGATGCAGCTGACTGGTGCCAGCTGCTCCATCACCACTTCTCTCACTATGGATCCGGAACACACCTTCTCACAGCCCAGTGAAAAGAGAGGGACGTCTCTCCCTGATGGAGTTTTATGGAACGCGAGAACACCCCAAACACAGAGTACCTGAGTAACATGAAGGGGTCCCACTTCATCCTTTGTACGTGCATCCTCATGACAGATCCCTGCACAAAAGCACTGCTGCTAGATCCATCTTCCATGCCTGGAAGGAGGGAAACTGAGGCACGGGAGCTGCGGGAACAGAAAGACTGTGTCGGAGCAGAGAATGAGGTTGGGCCCTGAGGCCACCATCAGCATCCTGCTGACTGCTCCTGCCATTGCATCAGTGATGGAGCAGAGATCAAATCCACATTAGGGGATCAGGAATGGGGACAACGATGTGCCTCAGGGTGACCGTTTAAATGGTAGCCCTGCAAATAAAGAGCTACAAGAAAGCAAAGGGCTGCCCTGAGGCACTCACATCTTGCCAGGGGCTTCCACTCTCATATGCTTTGGTATAAAAACCTCCTTGGCCTCTGAGGGATCTGAGCACTTGCTGTGCTGCAGGGGTTTGGTGAGAGCACTGAACCCCACTAATAAG